>NW_026940073.1:0-9843 GCF_032062105.1 Saccostrea cuccullata
ACTTAATACGATGATAAAACCTGATATTTAGAGATTTAATATATTTTCATTATCTTTAATAGCGGCAGTCAACTGTAAGGACAGTGGAGACAATTACATCCTGTTAATTTCCACGGGAGCAGCATTAGGAGGACTTTTACTTTTAGTCGTTGTGTTGGTCATTGTTCACAAGAAACATCAGAATTATGAACGACTAACACATTGAATACAATCTTTAACTATATGGCGCTAACTTATGAAGAATTGTAAAAGGTTTTATTTTCAATCAAGACGTAATTTATTCTAAGGCAAGCAATGTACACACATGTAATCCTGTGTTTATCAATTTTGAATTCCATGAATGAATGCAATGTTGCAATTGTTAGCAAAGTAAAATAAAATGCACAAAAATGTTTTTTCCCACCTCTTTAAAACCTCCAAGGGTAAAAAAGATGAAAATCCCAAGGCATTATTGCACATCTACATACAGGATCAATGACTTCCGTAAAGATGATTAGGCTACTGCGGCAGCGTAAAATATAAAGGTTGAGAGAACCAAGGTCTTTATTTATGAAATGTAATATTTCGTCCCCTCTTTGTTCCTAGGATGAAAAAGAAAATTCAAAATCTTATTGCACATCTACAGAAAACCAGCAATCGTCTTTTATAACTAAAAGATAATAAGGCTACTGCATAAAGCACTTAAAATGAAATAGAAGTTCAGGGATCCAAGAGCCTATTTTATCGAAGTTCGTTTGCTCAGTCGCTGGTTTTAAACAACGAAAAGTGATCATATCCACAGAATGTTGACTGAGGTCTTTTTTCAACATTTGTGGAGTCGTAAAATTATCGGTCTAGCTTAAAAAGTTTTCTACAGTAGAAAAAATACTCTACTTGTATAATATTGACCCGGGGTCATGTTTCTACGTATAAAGAAACATTCTCATATACAAATTATTTGGACATTTTAAAATGTCCAAATAGTTTTTAAATGAGAAACCTCAGTCACCATTCGCTTAATATCAGATTATATTTGCTAACAAGGTCAATGTATAGACCACAAACGAGACCGTTAATACTCCTGTTCATTTTAACATTACATACTGGTGAATATATTTTATCAAATTGACTTAATCAACTTTCAAACGCTATCAAAACGATACTACCGGGTTGATAGTAATTTAAGCATCGCAGCACAGTTAAGGTTACAAATGGAAATATCGGCGATTTTTTAAGATAAAAAATACATACTTTATTAGGATGGGTGAATCTTTTTAGGAATTCACTGATATCAAAAAAATGAAATGTGGTTTAAATCTACATGTTGGGGACATTTAGATTTTTTATTTAGACTTGTCCTGTGATGTCGACGTCACATGACTTTAGCAATTATACTTGCAGTTTAGATGTCATCTATAAATTTCAATATTACAAGGGCATAACCAAGTTAAAAATGTTAGTTTAATTTATAATCCTTTCAACACTATTTGTAGTTTGTGAAAAGTGCTGCGAACCTATATAGATTCCCTTTTTCAATTGCTAAAATTTAATACGTTGGACGGCAGGTTGAATATTTGATGGTCAGCTACATGAAATATAGCTATAATTAATTTATATGCAAGATTTCAAGAGGTTCGCAGCACTTTTCAATTATCTTAATGCTTCTTGAATTTATGTGTAAAATCTTGACAAAATACATTGAGGGTATGCCCTTGCAATAAATCGATTTAATAGGACCCTTCCATTACATTTTCAATGAATCTGCATACAAACACACGACAGTATCGCTTGTCTGGAGAATGCACGTACAGTTTATGAATAAAATACTAAAATAGACGTCGCATCCAAATTAATGGCTTTTTATTTTACTGCAAATAATATTTTATTTGAGAACAAAAGACATTTTTAATTGTACAAAAATGTGACTTGATCACCCTCTGACTGTGTAAAAACTGCGTCATTTTTGCGAGATGACGTCACATTGACTAGTGTATTGCGATCGATGCATCGTTTATATACTGTTGTATGCGATTAAAAAACGACAAAACTGCATGTAATAGTAAGTTTGTATATAGTATACAGCTATCCAGCTATTTGAAATAGCAAATAATTTCATTTTGTGGTATTTTGAAGACCTTATATTATGCGTGACGTCATAGTAAACATTTCCCGTACAATTAGGCTGCCGCCTTCTTACTGTAACCTTAACTGTGCTGCGATGCCTTTCTGATAATATGGCAGGTCATTGATATGAGATATTGTGTCGTCACTCAAGTCAGTGTATATACCACTAAGTATAATTATGATAAATGTTAATTTGTGTCCATTTTTCTTGCATCCATCAATAAGATCAGCGATACTTTATAACTCTCACGAGATTAAAAGCAATATGGGAGAACGCTCATCAGAGCAGCAATACACCTATGTGGTTACTATGAATGTTTCTTGTTTCTTAATAAAGGAAAATTTTGGAGGTTATTTAAAGTCAAGTTAGAAAAAGTTTTGAAGAAAGTAACTGCATTGTAAAATAAGATTGTAAAAACATTCTTCAATGTTTTTCATTTAATTAAGGATACATAACACAAACATTCATTAGAAATAAGCAATAAGTCTAATAGATCTATGTTCGTATATTTTGTTTACGTTTATTAGATTAAATGTAGAAATTTTGCAAAAGTATATCATTATCTCATATCTATGCTTATCGATATCTTGGAATATATAGTTCCATTTCGAAAATATTGCACAAGCCTCATGAATATTTTAAGAATTTGTTTTATGTCTTCTAATGCTTATGGGCAAGATCGCGGCTTGTCTTTGCTAATTTTGTAAAAGTGAAATAAAACACTTTCATGTTGATGAATTATTGCCTGACGTCACGGCGTCAGGCTGTATAAGGATTGATAATTGCTTGATCCGAAACTAATAGATCATACCCAGAGAGCTAGATTTTGTGCAAGCTGATTTACATTGGAAATCTTTTACCTGCATTTTAAAGGAAACATTTTTCAGGGAAACAATGATTTTACTGATGCAAAATAATGCAGTATTTACTTTGTTTACTCTGTTTGCATGAAACAGATTATTCCATGTGATTTACCGTTTCAACGTGTCCGGAAAAATTGTAAGGAGACAGGCCCATCCCTGTTTGGAAAGTCGATTCTACAACCAGTCTGCAAATTCTTTATGGCATTGCATTCGACAAAGACATCTATTCTCTTCAAACATTCAGTTTACCATCGAAAATACAGAGACGGTTCATTAAACACAGTTCTCGTGGTGAAGTATCCAGAATAGCGCATGCAGACCGAGAATCCTCAAACCTTAGATACGTACTTGTATACCTGAAGTTATGATTTTCACGGCACAAAAGACGAGAAGTCCAGCATTCGTTACATCAACAGTCAAAGGAGATTTCACAGTCATAAACAGAGTAAAAAAGGGCCATTGAAGCAGAAGATAAGTTTTAAAAATAATGTTTTCAGTTTTTGGTGATAATTAAGGTTCAAGTTCAAGAATGCGGCATTAATTTATCCCCCGTTCATTATTGTAAAAATAAAAGTACATAATGAAAGTAAACACAGACAAGATACCTTTTTGATAAGTTATTTCACCTATGTCCATCTTCTTAGAATTTTCCACTGCTCATCGGAAGACTAAGGTCCAGAATCGCCTGAACAGTTCAACAGATTTTACATCCATAGGCAGAGAATACATAATGGTCATTGAAGTAAAAGATAAGTATTTTCGATAATACTTAAGTTATTTATAATGAAAACGTTTTGAATACAATTGAATTCAATTCACTTTATTACGTAAGACATACATTTTATTGTATACAATATAAATTTATTACTTGTAAACAGTAAAGCATAGCGCAGGTATTTTTTTCTTTTTAACAGTCAGCATAATAATTATACAATCAGTCTCATGATGATGGAGAATATACAAACCATTTTTTAATTGTTTATAGGGCAGTATGACATTCATTTAAACACACAGAATACATGTACCACTTCGATAAATGATTTCGCTTATGATTATGAGAGAGTAGCTAGAATCTACAGCAGGCTTCGATATACTGTATGAATGCATTTGTACATATGTACTTGTATGCTTACTTAACAAACCCTTAAAGACTGATTTGGATTTGATTTCACAACTAAGTTAAATTAGGTCGGGAGATTATAATTCAGCTTAATTTTTACAGATACTCTTTGCAACACACTCAGCTTCACATGGAAAACAACAAACTCTAGATAAAACCTCTAGATATAAGATAGATGTATTTTAAATACTATCAATCAAAAATACAAAAGCCTACTGCTTGTAAATGAAATCATTTCATTTTCTCGTTATTAAATGAAAGATAGAAGGGAAAATCTCTGGATTAATTTTATCTCTTTGAAATTTTTTAAAAAGCTTTCAAACAGTTAAGATATGTTATTTTATATTGTTGACTTTCTTTTCTGGTCTAATGATAAATATCCGAGTATACTATATATTTCAGTAAAATATTATAATGAGGTTATATGGAATACAATTGATTGTGTTCAGGTTCCACGGTCAAATTTTGATTCAACTGTGAACGTACATGCATTGATATTTATAATTAGCCATATCATATTGTTTTGGACACTACTTGAACAAACTAGATTTCACTCATCAGCACTACGACGTAAATAAAATTTAATTTGCAGTTTGTTTTCAAAAGACATGCGATATTTGAAAACAAATAAACGTCGGTTGAATTTGTTACGTGTCGAGGAGCTTTCTGATTCAGTGTATAGATAGCAGTCTAAATTTTCAAGAACATACAAGCATAAAATTGTATATATAATCTTTTTTTTGGAATACCAGAACGTCTTAAATAGGAATATCTTAACTATTATTTTTTTACGTTTTGAAATTTTGAAATAATCGTAATGATTTATAAATTTTGAATGAGGGACGTTTTTTATATCCCTGTACTTGAATCTATATTGAACATTGAACGGTTGTGATTATATTTTTTATCTGTGTTATATATGATACTGCTTCGTTTAAAATTAGAAAATCAGATGTACATGGAAATGCCGCTCTAAAGGCTTAAGAAATTTAAAATGTTATAAAAAATAATATCCATGCACACTCTCGCAGAATATAAAATAAATAGTGATCTAGAAGTCGTTAAAAAATTACATGTGAAAAATTATTTATATAGTATAATGGAAAAACAGTTCTTAATTGTATTTTGTAATAGAAGTTTGTAAAATAGTTATATTTTTGCACAGTTATGAAGTGTTGGTTTTACTGCACATGAAGATTCAGTATATAAGATACATTTAATGCACAGTGATCTTTATAGTAATCCTGGTGCTTAGTATGCCTCATTTAGTAGATTTATCATTATGTTCTTGGTGCATAGCACGTTGCAGCCAGTAAAGTTAGTAAGTTGATGTTGCTGCGTATGTGACGCAAGTAGAGTTTTCAGGGTGTTTCTGGTGTACAGCGCGATGCATCCAGTGGAAGTCCTGGTGCAAAGCACATTATAGCCAGTGAAAGTCCTGGTGCATAGCATGTTGCAGCCAGTGGAAGTCCTGGTGCATAGCATGTTGTAGCCAGTGGAAATCTTGGTGCATAGCATGATGCAGTCAGTGGAAGTCCTGGTGCATAGCATGTTGTAGCCATTGGAAATCTTGGTGCATAGCATGTTGCAGTCAGTGGAAGTCCTGGTGCCTAGCATGTTGTAGCCAGTGGAAGTCCTGGTGCGTATTGACGCAGCCAGTGTAGTTTCTAAACATTTTTCTGGTGTGTAGCACGTCGCAGCTTGTTAAAGTCTGGTCGAATAGTATGTTGTCCGTTGTCATGATGATTTCTGGTGCACGGAATGATGCAGCCAGCAAATAATTTACAGCGATACTATGCTATACAAATTTGATATACATGTATTCTAAAAGGCTTGTTGCAAATTTTAATTGATTTTCAGAACTTATTTACTTTCGGCAAGCAAATTGAAGAAAAATGCTTTACGGCGAAAATTATGATATTACTTGAGATAAACAATCGTCATTTCTTTTGTTTGGAATGTAAAGATGTTTTTTTATTTAAAATTCATAAATGTATAGGAGAAATACATGTTTGCGTTCAATCTAGCAAATGGTAAAATCAAAGTCTATACCCAAAAAGAATAAGACATAAGTTGTATGGTTTTATATACTTAAAAGAATATACTGATGTTTTTGTTTTTGAACGGTCAATTTTAATAGGCAATTAAGTGAATTGAAGGAAAACACAACTGTATTAACTGCGCATATTTTGATGGTTTACATCTGATAACATCTGTCATGTCTGAAAAATGAAATCTTAAAGACTTATACTTTTATAAAAGAAATATATGCATGCGTTCAATCTTGCTAATGGTGAAATCCATATCAATAATATAAAACACTATATAAGATATGATTTGTTTAGTTTCTTATGTTTGATAGCTTAAGATGGATATTTGAGTTAATTGAACGAATAATGTTTGGAGATTCGATGTTATTTTATAATACTTATTCTTTATCATTTATAGAAAAACAAAACGGACCTGAACAAAGTGAGTACGATCTAGTTTTTTATTTCCAGTATCAGCGTCAAAACTATGGTTGCTTTGTTGCAAAAGCGTGTTTAAAAAGGATCATTGTTCCAAACATATATTCAACACAAGAATCGGATAAACATTTTGAATGCTTTATATTTATTCGGACAAATATAGGTTAAGATTGCATATCTAGTTCTACTTAAAAATAAATAAATAAACAAAGTTTCCACCAGAAATTGTTAAACACACGTATGATCAAGAAAATGCAATAAAGATCAACATTTACAAAAATTTTTAGCAAAGATTCCTTATATAAATGAACATTATTTTTTAACTGCTTCTTGAGCTTGTAGAAAAACCAGAGCCCTCTTTCTTTATGTTCGCAGTATTGGCAAGCAAGCGCTTCCATTTCCCATGTAGACAAGTGTTCTTGTTTTGATTGTAAATAATTTATGTTCGTTTGAGTGAAACGAATTAGAACATAAATTAATTTATCATATGTACTAGGAACACGTGCTTTTGTTTATCGTGTGCTAATAATAGCGACAGTAGCTATTGGTCAGTATTTAAAGGTCGATACCTGTAGAACGGGTGAACAGGTATTCACTTTAATCACGATTTTAACTCATTCGAAGGCTTTGCTTTGCGACATTCACACCCATCCACCCACCCTCTTACTTAAACCTTTTACTAGTATTTTGTTTAATAAAGAAAGTAATTGTTTTTATTTCAAGAAAATTAAAAGTTTTGTACACAACAGATTAATTTTCAAAGATGGGAAACAATTTGCTTAGTCGCTCTAGATAATTTTATGTAAAATTAGATATAAATGTAAGATTGTTGTGTAAGGATACATATTAACTACATATATAGTCGAAATGTGTTTACAGATAGTTCTAACTTACATTCATTTTGCATAGGTTTTACTTAACTAGTCGATTAATTGTACATTATAATATATGATACGTACGTAAATTTGTGAGAATGAGTCCGCCATTCATTTTGTTTGCCTCGCAATTGCTGCGGACTTACAGGTTTCCATAGTTTTTTCAACATAAATCGATGTTGTTTTTTATCTATGGTTTTTCCTGGGCGGCGAGGGAAGCATAATTGTGTTCATACATGCATTATATTACGTTTTTAATCAGTGAAGTGAGGACATATAAAAGCATTGTGTTAAAATGCATTTTGTACTGTTATGTGTGATTAATTATAATTTTGATATATTGTAGAAGGAAGGTAGAGAATCGGTACCATTGAAGACTTGTTTTTTGTAAATGTATACGTCTAATAAATATTGGCAAGCAAGCGCTTCCATTTCCTATGTAGACAAGTGTTCTTGTTTTGATTGTAAATAATTTATGTTCGTTTGAGTGAAACGAATTAGAACATAAGAGAATTTTCACAATTTACGAACCTAAATGTTACTGGAAACCTCCTAACAAATTATCGCATTAAATACATAAATATAATTATTAAGGTCTTCCGTCTCCAACGGAAATTAGGTCACAAATCATGAGTGATTTTTTGAGACATTTTGCATCATATCTTTTAAAGTATAAATATTTTGTAAAATCATACTGAACATAATTTGTGCAGAACAACGAGATCTTTCATATGATATCAAGAAAAAAATGCTGACTCATCACATTAGGGGCAAAAAGGGGCCAAAATTCTTTAATCAATAACTCTTTATCAGTTAACATTTTGAAATATAATACTGAAGCAAATATGTCTATCTCAACAATCTACAGCTATATATCATATTTTCTATGACGTATGGTACATAATTAGGGGCCACAAGGGGCCAGAGTGCCAAATCTTTGACGCTTTATATCTCGAAAGGGAGAAATATTTTGATAAGTGATATTGAACAAAAGATGTTTAGAATAATGTTCCGAACAATATGCAATCTTTCATTTTTTGCTAAACGTATCCTGTTAAGGAGCTGAAGGGTTGGTCCCTAAATATTTCTTTTGCAAATAACTCGAAAAACAAAATAGAATCTCTGATAAGTTTTTGAACAAAAAGCGTTAGAAAAAGGGGCTGGGCATTCAAATTAGGGGTCAGGAGGGGCCAAAAGTGTTTAATTGATAACTCTTTATCAGTTAATATTTTGTAATACACTCTGTACATTACTGAAGCAAAGATGTTTATCTCAACCATTTTCAGCTATATATTATGATTTTTATGCCGTATGGTATATAATAAGGGGTCACAAGGGACCAGAATGCTAAATCTTTGACGCTTTATATCTCACAAGTTGGAATTACTTTGAAAAAATATATTGAATAAAAGATGTTCAAAAAAATGTTTTCAACTACATGCAACCTTTCGCTTTTCGCTAAACGGAAAGGATTTGAAGGATTGGTCCCTAAATATTTCTTTAGCAAATAACTCGAAAGCGAAAAGCAATCTCTGAACACTTGATGAACAAAAAGTTTTTATAAGCATGAGATCTTTAAGATGAATTGTAAAAAAAAATGGCTGGCCCCGCATGTAAAGGGCAAAAAGGGGCCAGAATTCGTATTTATGACTATTTAACGTTCAATATTTTTTTTAAACATAAAAGCAGCAAAATCGTTTTTCTTAAGTATAGTATCATTGTAATAAAAATCTCAATCAAAATCTTATCTCATCTCATTAAGAATCGAACGGAAGACCCACTCGTTGTTCACAACGAGATCTCATCTAGTTATTATTATTCTTTTTTTCTGCACAAATTTTGTGCAGAAGATTTCTCAGAGATGGTTGGACGGATTTGCTTCAAATTTTCAGAGATGTTGTAGGATAATCTGAAGTTTATACCGGCTGAAGGATTTTGTGAAAATCACTTCCGGTCTAGAGTTATCGCCCTTTTATCAAAATTCAGAGGACCTCCTTTTCCGTTCATTTTCTCGAAAACGGTTTGAGCTAGAGCGCTGAAATTTTTAGTGATGATAGAGGACATGTCCCCATGTTACTGGGAGTTTGGATAGTTTCCTGAAGTACCTAGTATGGAAGCTCGATAGGGGTCAAAATATAGGACACAAATCACGAGTGATTTTTAGAGACATTTTGCATCATATCTTTTAAAGTATAAATAATTTGGAAGAACATATTGAACATCATTTGTGCAGAACAACGAGATCTTTCAAATGATATCAAGTAAAAAACGCTGACTCATCACATTAGGGGCAGAAAGGGGCCAAAAATCTTTAATCGATAACTCTTTATCAGTTAATATTTTGTAATATAATACTGAAGCAAAAATGTTTATCCCAACAATATACAGCTATATATCATAACTTTTATGACGT
>NW_026940074.1:0-9961 GCF_032062105.1 Saccostrea cuccullata
CTAACAACCCTCGTACATTTAGGCTGTCCAAGTATTTAGAAAGCTTGGCTTTTAACCTCACCTTTAATGAAGTTGAACAACCGGACATATTTCTATGACAGTCATCTACAAATTAAACATAATGAACAATTAATTCAATTATAACAGGTTTAATGTTTACATCTCTTTTATTTCTCAATTATCCGATGAATATTTTATCCGACTCGGAAATCAAATTGCATAGATCAGGAGTATGATCATCAAAAGTAGAAAGTTTGTAGCCAATTTGATGCCTTCAATTTATTTTTCTATGTTGAATAGTGATAATTTTTCACAAATTAATTGAATAAATATGGATAGTTAAATTAATAAATGACTGAATGAAAAAGAAAAGATTTATGATATAAAAACCACTCATTGCTTCATTTTAATGGTTTAATTTCAGGTAATCGTTATACCAGTACATACTTCAGTCACCTTTCATTGTTTATCAATTCAGACCAGTAGATAAGTAATTACATTTAAATATCTTATATGTAGATGTCATTGTCCTTTCAACAAAACCATAGATTAAATAGTGGTTACCCTATCTGATATTGTCGGTAATGCTCAGGTACCGAATGAACGTGGTAATAATGACACATGGGAGATGTGCAGCTCCCAAAACATTTAATTTTGCAAAGTAATTTTGACATATCAAATGAATATTTTTCCTTTTAGATTTGGTACATCTACTCCGGTTGATAGTTTGATTCAAAGAAAAATGTGGCTTGGTTCTTTGACTGACATAAATATATAGATATCCCTAACTTTCATCAAAGAAATCAGATCTAACTATTACGGTACATTGTATTTGATATGATTGTTTGTTTTTTTTAAAGTCCCTCTCGAGAATTTTTCATTCATGTGGGGCGCCAGCACTTTCCGTTAAAGAGCTGCAAAACTTGTCAACCACTCAGGGCCATTGAGCAGGGAGGGATCTTTTTCTTGGCAATACCTACATGTACTACGACATGCAACCTCGGTTTTTAACGGTCTCATCGGAAGGACCGATCTCTACGTCCTACAGTGGGATACAAAGTCGCGACGAAGGATTGACGCCTTACTTGTATTTAATATGTAATGCTGTTTTGGAAAATAAATAATTCACTTAAACTAAAATAAAATAAGAAATATATTTGTTTAAAGTAGTTTTATTTACTGTTTAGGTTGCGTGTCAGGTACAATATAGATATAATGATTTTTAATCCAGATATTTTATTTTTAACACACAAGACTCTAACGTGCACTTTGATGAGATATGTTCATAACCAATAAGGAACAGATTATCATCTGTATCTGTGCACAACCCACATAGTATGTAAAGACTCTCACAGCTAATGTAACGTATAATATCTCCATCTTCATTTATCACATGGACACATTTATTGTTATCATCACAAGTAAGAATGTTTCCCTGACTGTCTGTAGTGTTTCCTTTTGGAATTAATTGTTTATTTCGTAGTATGGGAGTTTGTCCATTATATCTAAACTTTAGTTTTCCGGCCTGACTGACAACTATTACTGCCTTTGCTCCACAGTCAGCCAAACAGATATCATGATTCCTGTTTTCACATATGTACTTATCAGAAGCACTGCTCGAATAAAGAGGTTTATTCTCATCATCAAACTGTATGGATTGTATCTCTTTGGAGGTAGAACATCGGACAACCCTTGCTTGTTTGTTTTCATTACTTTCAATGATAACCAGGAGGTCACGAGAGGAGATGCTACAGACTCCGTGAGATCTCCAATACTGTAGTATGATCATTTCCTTTATGCCCCAATTGTTTACAATATTGACAGATCCATCTCTGTGATCAGTGTAAACAAGATCGCCACTATTTGTGACTACTATGTCTCCCGGGTTGTTTCCTGGCTTTGTTTTTATTGTCTTGACTTGTAAGCCATGATTGAAACGATAGAGTGTTATGATGTCGCTATTTACACTTAACCAAGTCATCTCGTTTCCCAAACAGGTAACATTTCCAGGGTAGTTTGAAGTTCGAGGGTAGTTTAAAGCAATATCTCTGATGTAGTCTGAGGCAACTGAGGCAACATTTCTAGGAAAGCCTACAGTAGGATTTCTAAAGTAATCTAAGATAATATTTCTAGAGTCGCCTAGTGCACCGTTTCCAGGAAAGTCTAAAGCAACATTTCCTGAGAAGCTTGAAGCAACATTTCCTGTAAAGCTTGAGGCAACATTTCCAAGGAAGCTTGAGGCAACATATCCTGGGAAGCTTGAGGCAACATTTCCAGGGTACCCTACGGAGGGATTTGTAGGATAGTCTGAGATTAAACTTCCAGGGAAGTATAGGACAACACTTTCAGTGTATCTTGAGGCCGTATTTCCAGAATAACCAGATGCATCACTTTCATGGTAGCCCAAACATGAAATATTTCTTATGGAAACCCTTGGTTTCTCAAGTATTTTTTTTTACTGGATGTCGGCATTGAAATGCTGGTGTTTGTTGACCCATTATATAACCACGTTTCGGAATTTTTGGTGTTATTTTTATACTGTGTTTATACTCTCCTGATTGAAAAAAAATTGATGATAAAGCCCCAAATAGTTCACAAAGTTCTCCCCCTTGAATTAATATTGTCCCTGGAGTAAATTTTGGTACAGGCAAAACAGGCTGTTGTGGAAGTTTCTTATATCTATCTACCTTGGATCTGACACTGAACGGTGTTGAAATGTCATTAGAGTCTGCAGCTTTAGCAAGAGAATCAATGTCATCTTTGATATTAACAATTTTCATGCCAATTTCATCGAGATGTCTCTGTAACGTTTGTAAATGCAAGGCCTTAGCTTTATTAAGTTTTTTGACAAGTTGGTCAATTTGTTTGTGCGATTCCTCTCCTTGTTTTGCTAGGTTGTAGGCTTCCTGATCAAGTCTTTCTTTTCACTTATAACGGGCAAAAGTTTTGAGAGCTTGTGACTAAGATGATGATCAGATGCAAGGCAAGTGTGATAGACTGGAATGTCACAATGTCTATAGAAAATCTCGCATTGTTCTTTTTCATGGAATGCACATCCAGGGTAGATTAGGGTAGAATTCCTAGACTGATATTTTACCACTCTGTGATCCTTGGTTTCATCAGTTGAGATGTGATCTCCCACACAGGCCCTACATAGGTTGACCAGACATGTATCACAGTGCACCTGTTCTATAGCAGTCTCACTCAGGTCACATGGCACTAAATCCTGGGCACTGGTACGAGGGTCAATAACTAGGGTTATACTCTAAAATAAAAAAAATATAATAATTATCTGTGAATGATATTAAGCAAGATCATTATCAAAGAGGTTCAATCCTGAGGATTTGAGTAGATTTCGGTCTGGACCTTTACTTCTAAAATTCTGCATCATTTTTATTTTCTAACATTTAATCAGGATTCTACAATGTTAATTTAACTATACTAAAGAAGCGATCGAATTCCGCAAGAATAGGATTAAGCCATAAACAAGATTTGTGGAAATTTAAAAAAAAGCTTTCCTATTCAGAGTACTTTTAAATCTAGATTCTTGTTCTTCCATACCAGAATAATGTTTGCTGGATATGCGAAATATCCATCTGATGTTTTCATTATTTGGTGAAAAATATAGTTAATCTATTATGAAAGTTTCTATAAAAACTGAGCCAATATTAGATAAAAGTTAAACATTTTCCATTTACAATGTACATCTTAATCTCCAATTTTTATTTTTCTAAAATATATGATATCTTTGATCAAACTGCTTTTTGATTTTATTGAATATAAGCTACACATTATGGCAGAATGTAAAAAAATTGAACATGGACGATTTGCTCAAAAGTATCAATTTTATTTGCATTAAAAAATTTTAAGTAGTACAGCAAAACTTTTGCAAAATGATATTTTTGTACAAACAGTCTTCATATTTAAATGGTACTCACAGATGGAGATTGGCTTTGTGTTCACCAGTTAAAGTGTACATGTAATTAGAAATGAATTTGAACAGACAATTTTGAGATATTTATTTTCCTTTTCTCTTCCTCTTCCTAAAAAGAAACGATTTTGTATATACATGTACATAAGGACGAATATGACTGTCACAACTACCACACGTCCATAGCTTTTCATTACCGAGATACATTTTTCATGTAATTTTTTTTTTAATTTTCGTTTTGAGAATCAGTGGATTTTCAAAAGGCGTTTTGAGTGGATGATGGGATCCGCATTCTGGAGGACTTCTTTCGGATTAATATGGGAGTGGATCCAATTTCTAGTGATTCTTGGGTTGTCTTTATACTGTAATCATACTTTTCTCATTTAAAAGAAGCTGATGCTAAAACTACACATTACTAAACATTTTTTCCAATGATCATCCCTGGAGTGAATAAGGCAGAGACAGAATAATCTTTTGTGGAAGCTTTTTATATTGGTGTACATTGGATTTCACACTTAATGGTGCAGAAATGTCATTTGAGTCTGCAGCAATCGCAAATGAATCAATTTCACCTTTAATGTAAACAATTCTCTTGTTATTTCATCCAGATATTTTTGTAAAGTTTGTTACTGTAAGGCCTTTATTTCATCGATTTTGATATAAGTTTCCAAACAAGTTCGTCAAACTCTGTGTGCCAGTGAATTCAAGATGAAACATACATATTCTCTTTTTCTTTTTTTGTCTTTTATTGTTCTTGTTTCTCTAAAAAAAAGGCATAGTCTACATTTAATAAGCTATGCCTTTCGGCAGAATTACAAATTAGAACAGGACAAATTACGTCAAAGATATCAATTATAAAAATTGATTATACTAATATGGTAATAATTGTATAAAATTTTACAAAAATGCAATTTTTGAAAGGAGAAACAAGTTTCAGACTTTTTTTGTCACTAATCAATCTAAAACAAGGGTTTAATATTGACAGAAAATGTATTATACGCTCCTTCGTATTCAAGGCAATTTTGTGTATAATTTGAAATTAATATGAGAGATTCACTTTATAGAAAACCCATAAAGTTAGAGAGATAAATATTTTAGCTTCACAGCG
Organism: Saccostrea cuccullata; assembly: GCF_032062105.1. Taxonomy (NCBI): domain Eukaryota; kingdom Metazoa; phylum Mollusca; class Bivalvia; order Ostreida; family Ostreidae; genus Saccostrea; species Saccostrea cuccullata. The sequence continues at coordinate 5,040 of NW_026940074.1, forward strand.
AAAATTACACGTCATTTTTACCTATCCACGAGTTATATGTTTTCTCGTTTTACCAACTGAAGTCCAAAAGCAATTGATCTCTTTGGTCACATGACCATAATTGCTGTGTAATCCACATATACCGGTCAGGTCTCGGGTGTGAATATTTGCTTCTTTTATTACCAGTATGCTATATATATTGTTAATAATTTGAACTATATATGACTCATTGATGTAAAGAATTCAAATATTATCAAAGTCTGTCTATTTGTGCTTTCCTCCTTCAAAGAAGCTAAAATAAGTTTAATGGTCCTTAAATACTCATATTCATCGTGCTATTTCATCAAATACCGTGGTCTAACATTTAAAATTTGAAGGACTTACTTTTTTGGCAATGCATTTACGCTAGGAATTATTTTTAATTTATCAGTCTGTGATGATGTTATACCCATTTTTACATATGGGTAGATATTATGAAACGTCCTGTATATACATATTAATAAATATAGAGTTTTAGCTTTAGATGTAAGATACCACATAGTCTGAAACATCAGTTTCATATCTAGATATTTTACTTATATTATTATGCGCCCGGATCGATAGATCCAGGGCGTATATTCTTTTTGTTCTGTCTGTCGGTCTGTCTCTGTGTTTGTTTGTTTGTTTGCAAACTTTAACCTTCGCCATAACTTTTGAACCATGATCAATAGAGACTTCATATTTGGTATGCATACTCCACTGATAATTTCTTTCAAATGACATCAAGGTCAGTGACCTTGTGACCTTGACTGTGGCCTATACGCTAAAAATATATCTATTTTGTTCCTCAAACTTTAACTTTTGCCGTAACATCTGCATATTTTACTAATTTTACTATATATTTTGCTTACTAATAAAAGTTACAAAAATACTAAATTACATAATTAAAATTAAACGCGTTACAAAATTATCAAATTATTTAAAAAATATAATCATTTATAATCCTGCAAGGAGAGAAATTGCAACTCCTGGCGCCGTCGCTACTTTTAGATTGATAAACAAACATGACATTTAGAAACCAAGGTAAGCCGTTTGAGATACAACTCACTTTTGAAATGGATGGCAAGTGTCTTGTTCTTAATGATACTTATCTTTTAATGTAATCAGTATGAACCATCTACTCTGTTATGACGCATATTAACCTTTTATTAATAATTGTTGTCCAAAATGCAACATACCTCGTTGTCTATGATTTTTCCGTGGACATGCATGTCTATATATAGGTGTACTGTTTACACACTTCCTTCAAATTTCATGAAAAGATTGGATTCTTAATTGCAGGTATTGCTTAATTGTTTTTTATTACAACGACTTCTATAGTAACGTTTTGTGTTTGTACTAGTTTTCATTACACTTCATTTGTTTCAAATCATATAATCATTTTGTTTCACACAAAGATCGGTGTCCATATGGCATGTATTACTTTTAACAGTAGTTGCATATTTGCATTAGCAATGTTGTGTTAAAAGGAAATAAATAGACAAAAAAGCACTCATGGTTTAAAAGAAAAAAAACTTCTTCTCCCTATATTCGCTCTAAGCATATTTTAAGCTAACTAGGACACTGTGGTCGAACACGTTAAATAGTCAGTCATTGATTTAAAATATTCCATACTCATATGAATCGCCTCAAACGTTTTAAACCTTTGTAAATAATGTATCTGTGCCTTACAAAATAAAAAGGAAGGTGGAAAAAAGGATATCGTATATTTTGATACAAGTTTTTGTCATTATCCTATCTAATTTTAGACCTACATTAGCTTCACCTCTCACACATTCATAATGTCCAAGCGCAGGTAAGGGAAAATTCTCTGTATTTGGACAACCGGTAAGGACAAAAACATTAAAATAGTTAATGTATTACAGTTTTTAATTATTTTTAACATTTGAATAAAGTGTATTGACAGGACTTTTTATAAATAAAAGTGAATTTAGGTTAAGATTTAAGGCAAAATCAAGCGATCGACCCAAAACACAGCGTTGAGTGCAGTAATCTTTTCTAAAAAGCAAAATCCTGATTGCAGATTAATTTTATAAGTAATTTTAACTAACAATATAATGCATTTACAACATCATTAATATGTTGACGGTGCGACCGTTAGAGCGAGCGCAAGCTCCCTTCTCCTGTTTTGATTAAGATCGGGCTCGCCAAACTTTGTGAAACCGCACGTGCGATTTGGTGCGTCACATGACGTTGTATGGTAGTTGTAATACCATGAAAAAGCCTGAACAGTGCTGAAAGTTAACGAAGAACGTTTTCTATTAATGAATGTACAGTAGTCCGAATTTTCTCTTCGCACAGCTGTTGCTTTAAGAGCTCGCAGTGACGAGCGTCGCTTCGCGACGCTCGCTGCGCTCGCTATTATTTTTCATATCCCTTAAAGCAACTGATCATGATTTTTACATCGACCTTGAACAACAGGGAACACACATTTTTCTATTATCCTGGCAATCAAACCACATTTAAAGCAATCATGGTCACTACACTGAGTTGAAAGAAGGAAATGGCGGTAACGAACAGTATCCAATATCAAAGTCCATGAAACAATTAATACAAAATAGGTGCAGAGCAAACATGGACCTCATAAACATCATAGGTGGGATCAGGTGCCATGGAGAATTGAGCATCCCCTGCTGACCGGCCATAATCTAATCTGAATCTTTTTCATTTAAATCAAATTTTGCTTCAGAAAATTTTTATCATCATAGGGAGGTTGTGGCCAATCTGTTGTCTTGTCTCAATACATTTCCATGCTCTAGAAAACCAAGTCTCTGTTAACATTGTTTTTTCTTTGGTTAAAATCATTACATTTACCATCAATTTAATATGGTCTAAATCTTTTATACTTGCTTTTGTACTTTCGAAAGTACATATATTATTCTTTATATTATCTAACGGACAATGCCGTTTTTCCAAAAAAAAAAAAAAAAATAAATAAATAATAATAATAAAAGTGCAACCAGCGTGCACATATTATGCAAAACTAATATTTGTAAAATATAAAACTTGTTAATTAAGTTAACAATATGTACATTATTAAATCAGAGGAACAAATTTCATCACACATTGGGTAACACTTATTTTAACGAATGTTTCTCGACAAATCCACTTGCTGTGGCCTTAACTCGACATTTAGATATATCGACGAAGTATTGTCAATTAAAAATGGTAATTTCCTTTCCTACGTTGATACGATATATCCTGGTGAGCTTGAAATAAAAGATACCACCGAGTCCGACACTTCTGTTTCATACTTGGATATTTTACTTTAAAAGGACACTAATGGTAATCTAACAACCAAGCTATATGATAAGCGTGATGATTTTAACTTTTCTTTCATCAGCTTCCCTTATTTATGCAGCAATAAACCTTCATCACCTGCATACGGAGTATATATATCTCAGTTGATTCGATACGCAAGAGCATGCTCTACATACGAACAATTTCTAAAACGAGGTATATTGACAAACAAGTTGATAAAACAAGATTTTCAGCAGTCTCGTTTAAAGTCATCATTTCGTAAGTTCTATGATCAATATAATGACCTTGTAAGCAAATACAGTTCACTGAGTCAAATGCGGACTGACGTTTATCATACCAATTATTAGCACATTATTTATACACTGAATTGACGACGGATTTTTCCGTTATCTCCTGATCATGACAAGGAGAACACGGCGGATGTGACCGGTAGGCAGGGGATGCTCACTCCTCAATGGCACCTGATCCCAGCTCTGATGTCTCGGGGGTCCGTGTTTGCTCTGCTCTTATTTCGTATTGTTCTATGCACTTTGAGATTGAATAATGTTCGTTATCTCCGGATCCTTCATAACAGGTTATTTACACGAAAGTGTATATATTAAGTTCCTTTCTATATCAATGTGTTGATATAAGACAAACATTATACATATACTGAAAATATTGTGCATGTTTTATCATGCGCATCTTGTTTTTTTTTCTGATCAGACAAGTAGAGCTGCTCTATCTCATCAGATATCTCCCATATTCCACATTTAGACAGAACTGCCCTTACAAAACAAATTATAGGTCGAGCTAAGGAATGTGTTAAAACTTTATACTTTGCAACTAAAAAATGACTTGCCTATCACATTATTAATGAATTTCATTTGAAAAATAATTTCACCCAAGGTAAACAATATAGAAAAAACATATGTTACAAGTTTTGATATGTTTACGAGTGTTTAGGATAAGCAGATTTTACCGCAGGTATTGAACTATCCCTACAAACGTTGACAACTTAAAAAATTTTAACCTGTTACCAATCAAAAACAAATTGTGACGTGTATCTATACACAATCCATGCATTGTATCTGTGCTCTCAAGGATGTATAGGCATATGTAACGTTGGAACTGTCCATTCTCATTGATGATGTGTATACAGTAATTTTTCTTATCACATATAAGGATATGACCTTGACTGTCTGTAATAATTCCTTTTGGACACAAAGATCTAAATTTTGGCGTAGGAGTATGTCCATTATATCTGAATCTTAGTTTCCCGGTCTGATTGACCACCACTACTGCTTTAGCTCTACGGTCAGCGACGCAGATATCAAGATTAATGTTCTCACATACGTATTTCGCAGAACCACTAGTGGAGAAGAGAGCATTTCCTTCATCATCAAATTGAATAGATTGTTTTTCTGTTGAGCCAAAGTATCGAACAATTTTTGAGTGCTTTTCATTATCTTCCATGATGATCAGCAACTCGCCAGAGGTGGTACAACAGACACGTCGAGGTTTCCAGTCCTGAAGCCTGATAATTTCCTCTATATCTGTATTCTTCACAATGTTGATCGTTCTGTCCTTGTCATCAATATAAATAAGTTCGCCTTTTCTTGACACTGCTATGTCTGCTGGTATGTTTCCGGACGTTGTTCTTA
>NW_026940075.1:0-9832 GCF_032062105.1 Saccostrea cuccullata
ATACCTTAATCAGTACAACTGATACAAATCAACAGATGGTAAAAGAATTCCCACTTACCAGGAGCACACAAGGAGCAGGAGAATATCCACCATCCGGGACATCTACATGGAGAGCAACAACTTCACAAACAGTTAATCTATCAAAATATATTCTTCTTTTTTCCCCCCTTCTAAACAGCATTTTTAATCTTAAGTTGATTTTAATTTTTGCTTATATGTATAAGGACAGCGGAAAAAACGTACAAGGGATTTTTATAGGAGTAAATGGGACAAGAATCTGAAAGATTAATTTTATTTGGCGTGATCAACAGGCAGATTTCCATTGATTTTTTTATGTGCCTTCGATTAGTAAATATCCCGATTAAATCAACCGCATTTAGGTGGAGTTAAAATACAAAAATAGGAAAAAGTTTACTCCTCCCCGGCTTTAGCAAGAAAAAAAAATGAAAAGTAGGGAGTGTCATATCCTACGTGCCTGTGGTTATTTATAAGAGGTCAATGCCGCTCAAGAATGTATTAATTTATGTTTCATTAGTATTAGTATCTTAGCAGTTTTTAATTTGTGATCAATCTGTATATACATTTTTCAAATGTTCTATTTAAAAATAAGTGTTAAACTTTTAATGTACTGGTCACAGGTACTTGTTTCTGTAATAAATGTTTTACCTATAGTATAATAATATTATACTATGGGTTAAAATTTATTCCCGAAACAAGTGCCTGTGGTACCGGTGCATTTGCGATGTTTGAAATATTGACTTCTTATTGATTATTATGAATTTTTAATTTGAATAGGGCAACGAATTTGATCCGGCATTTGACTGGCTAAAATTCTGAATCTAAATTACATGGGAATAATTTCATAGTGTTTTTATGGAAAATAAGACTTTATCAAATTTTATTTAATTTTAATTCAATATTTAAAACTTATTTAATTGAATTTTTAAACTCACTTGTTTTTTTTCTCTTTGTCCGAGATTAACACATACCGTTTCGTTTAATAATTGAGTTCGACTGTCCTTTGGCGAGCTGAGTTTTGACGCTGTTTACGAAGATAAAAGAAAACAAACACATGCATGCCATATATGGTTGTGTAGATAAATTATCGTAGAAGACAATGGTACAGTTATTTGACAATTTCCAAATAAGAAACGGATTCGGCGGTGCTACAAATAGACGAGACATTATTTCTCTTGGGATACAATGGCTCCAGATCTTATATTCATTAGTTTAATATATATTTTCTTTTATTTTATCATAAACTACATCTAAACTTCATTTTTATTATCACCAAAGGATATTCTGTATGCTTGAAAGTGTAGGGTATTCTAGTCTTTTGTCAAGGTAGTTCAATGACTTGTGGAATAAAATATTGTTTCATAAAAGTTTAGCCTTCTCCCCCCCAAAAAATATTTCGCAAGTTAACATAGGTAAAGCCGACGAGTTTCGTATACCCTAGCGGTACCAATTCAATTCAACCCTAAATCAAAAAATATACGCCCTACACATTATCCATTGGTATGCCTTAGAAAAGTTGAATTAATTTCTTACCAATAAGTTATTTGTATTTCCAAAGGATAAAAAGAAACTAGGGGAACTGAGATCACTGAGCTCACTTTAATGATACTATAGTACCCCACGCCTACTATAAGGTTATTATGACAAAGTCCATGTTTTGCTCTGGGAGACCCGGAATAAGTGTCAGATCAAAAAGTAAAAGAACAGGTCACATGTACAATGGCACAATATAACAAAAAATCTATGAAAGTATCATAAAATCTTATTCAGTGAAATGGAGGAATTGCGGATAAAAGATGGATATACCCTTCAATATTAGAAAGAATGGCGGCAGTATCCATGTAATGCTAAGGGAGACCTAATTATGTGCAAGATCACAAAAAAATAAAATAAAATAAAAGGTGTACTTTGGTATTATTTAACAAAGATTCCGAGAAAACTTCATTAAATTCTGAGAAGCCTCATTCAAATTCATTCAGTAGTAGAAGAGGAGTTTTGGATAAGAAATGGTATCCCAAAGCGTATCAGACGGACGGACGTACAGCTAGACGGATAGACATACAGATGGATGGGTGGACAAACATCCCATCACTATATACCCCTTCCCCCTGCTTTTCAACCGGGGGTTTAATAAGTGACGTTTACAATGAAGACAACAACAAAGATTGAATTTTTAACAGTGTTTAAAATGGTTATTCGGAAAATTATTAGTAAAATGACAACACGAATATATACTGATATCTTTAAGTTTTAGTGTTCTAATATTTATTTTAGACAAGTTTTTGTTAGAGTACATATCAAACTTACTTTTGATACCCGGAATGTTGTTCTATGTGAAAATTTTGTCTCTACAGAGGTTTTCTTGCATTGTAAAAGTATGTCGACTCTTTCAACTACGATAACGAAACCAAACCGAAGGCAACAAAATCAAAACTTCGCATAATTCAAACACTTATAAATAAGCCTTCTTACCATTGGTATCGATTTATTTTTACACCTTTGAATGTATTAATTATCAGCTCTTAAATTAAGAACTATTCGAAAGTGGTCAAAATTCGGAACTGGGAAAACGACTATAATAAATAGTTTGTTAATTAGTGCATTTCCTCTGAAAGTGCGTTTCTGAGAAGGGAGTACTGAGTGTAATTCAGCGTTAGATACCTTATGTTATAATTATACGAAGGTTTAGAATTTATTTCCGAAACAGGTGCATGTGGTCTCAGAATAGACCCGAGAAGATGCAATTGATAACACATAATGAAACGCTTTCTAATACTTTTAGTGCTGGTTATTTAAATCGAAATAAACCTTTTTTTTTCTTCAGCATGTTCTATGAATACTGTTACATAAAACTACCAATTTCAACAAAAGTTATGTCTAGATAATGTACTGAATTTTTCCATTTCTCATTGTGACGTCAAATCAGAAGTGCACAAGGAAGTCGCCTAAATCATTTAAAATGCGTACCCAGTTTTAATGACGTCAGCAAACCCGCGGTCTACGTTAAATATAATTCACACAAAAAAGGATATGTAGATAACGAAAAGTATCCAATATCAAAGTACATAAAACAATACACAAAAGGAACAGAGCAAACAGGACCTCCGAAAAATTAGAGATGGGACCAGGTGCCATGGAGGAGTGAGCAGCCCCCGCTGACCGACCAAACCCGCCGTGCTCCCCCGTCATGATCGGAAAACAACGGAAAAATCCCTCGTCAATTCAATGTCCAAACAATGCACTAGCAATTAGTATAAAAGCATCAGTCAACATTTGACTCAATTATAAATTGTATTTGCTAACAAGATCATTGTATCGTCCATAGAACTTTTAAACGAGGCTGCTGATATTCATGCTTCATCAACCTGCTTATCAATAATTTACCTAGTTTTAGAAATTGTTCACATGTGGAGCATGCTTCTGCGTTTCGAACTAACTGAGATATATACACTCCGCATGCAGGCGATGAAGGCACATTGCTGCATAAGTAACGGAAGTTGACGGTAGAAAAGTTAAAGTCATCATGGTTATCATATAGTTTGGCTGTTAGATTACAATTAACGTCTTTTTGGAGTGAAATATTTAAGTATGAAAAAGATGTTTCAGACCCTGTTGTATCCTCTATCCTAAATCCCCCAGGATATACCGTATCGACGTAGGAATGGAAACCACCATTGTCAACAGATAATACGTCGTCGATATATCTGAAGGTCGAGTTGAAGGCCACAGCAAGTGGTTTTTTTTTCTTTTCATGCATAAGATTTTGCCTAAGTTCTGCTTCATATGAATACAAACATAGGTCTGCTAATAACGGAGCGCAATTGGCACCTATTGGAACTCCAATAGACCGTTTGAAGACCTGGTCTCCAAAAATCACATACAATGTAGATATTGTCAATCAAAAACTCAAGCATCTTTTTAAGGTCCACTTCAGAGTACTTGTGTGTGCAGTGTGCAATCAGAATGTGTTTTACGCAGCACTCAATGTTTAGGCCTACTATAAAGACATCAAAGGAATATAGACGTGCAAAAAACGGGAACTTTTTAAAACTGAATTTATTTTATAAGGCCTTTTTATTATTACATAACTTAAATACATTCTGAAATAACATAGTATACCCTTCTCTGTACTGAACTAAAGTTGGTACCATCAATGGACAGTCACGTAATAAATTCATAAAATGTGTACTGAATGTACTTAAACAAATTTCAATATTGCAAGGGCATACCCTAGTTAAAATCAAAAATTAAAGTTACCATTTGTCTCTGCATACTTTGTACTTTCTGGAAAGAGCTGCTGCTTTAAAAAGAATTTGTATTTTATTAGTTAAAATTTCAAGTAGATATGCCCACGTCGAAATATGTCTGACCTTTACCAAGTGTTTCATGTCCTTATTAAGTCAAACTCTCTATTTAAAAAAAGCAGCAGTACTTTTCAAATTAAGGAAACCATCCTTTCTTTATATTCAAAAACTGGCTAACATCTACTTAGTGTCTTTCCTTGCGAAAAAGCGATTCAATAAGCCACCTCGATGTCAAACATGCCAAACCTGTACACACAGACACTGTAAAATTATTATATACATTCTCTCGCAAATCATTGACTACTCGCACTAAACAAAGGTTTCACATTGGTATTGATAGCCTTTCACATTGGTATTGATAGCCTATCTAAAACCTGTAAAAAAAATTCATTGGTTATCATAAAATAATAAAATGCATTTTGCATTGTAAAAAAATATACCTTTAACTTCAAACAGTTCCCTTTCACAAGCACATGGCTGCTAGATCTATGTATCAGTTTTTATTTTTACCAAAATGAACTAATAAAAACAACACAATTTTACACGTTTAATTATTTTAAAATCATGTGGCCAGATTATCGAGATAGGTTTTGCTGCGTACAACTCATTGATAATTTGTTTAAATAAACTGTTGTCTGGGATTTAACTTGCAACTATTTTTAATGCATTTAAGTTTTGATGTTGTTTATTATGCTAATACAGTTTTAAATTGCGAAGTATTTGATTTTCTAGTATTATGAGGAACACAAAATGAACATATGTTTGTGTAATGTCACAGTAAACATTTCCCGTATAAATTAGACCCGCCCCCTTTTTTTAAGCCTTAACAGTGCTGTGTAACAAAATAATTTTGCAAATGACCAATGACCAGGTAAGTAAATTTACGAGTTTCATTTTTATTGAAAAAGCAGCTGCAAATGATATGAAAAAGCCTGGACTATAATTTATCGTGTGGAATGGTTGTGTATAAAGTTGAAATGTCGTAGGTTTTTAAGCTATTGATTTTGGTAAAATCTTTTGATTTCAAACTGTCCAAAAGTTCTTTGGAATTTTTTAGTATCCTCACCTGATTCACACCACCTCTTGAATATATTTTTGCACAGTACTCTTGAAGTTTTTCCTTTATTACTGTCACAGTGTGTTTTCCTTTTATTGCAAAGTAAAGGGTCAGAGATCAGTTGTAACAGGCTAAGGTATGAGGTTTATGAACAAAATCTCTGTGGACCTTACAACAAATTGTTATTTCAAACCGACAATTTTGTCAATTAAAGCGGTAAATTTGGCTGGCTGCCGGTTCTTAGGGAAACACTGCTGGCGTCAATATTTTAGTGAGGAGTAACGAAAGAGGCTTGATTGAACATTTACTGGAATCCGCAAAGTATCTTTGTTTTTAAGGATTCTTATGAAGTTTCAGAATTCAATATATATAGGGTAATTCAAATTCATTTTGGCTCTGTAGAATATTAAAAATATTCAAAACTGACATATGATTTTGAAGAATTTCTTTCTTAGAAAGGAAAGTAGGAGTATAAGTAGGATTACCACTTGTAGAATTAAATTCAAGTTTGTCTAAAATACAAATTTATATAATGAGCCTTACAAACGAAGACAATGTTGTTACCTGCTTTGTCGGCAGGGATCAATACTTACTGATCATGTAATCTATCTTATTCTTTTTTCACTTCTGGATTACTGAACACAGAAGGATAGATGGTTTTCATATTGCCCCTAAATCTTTTAATACGCTACTTAAACATGGATCTGATACATTTAATCCATTCTGACAAAGTAACAACGTCTACTTGTTCATATCTGACCCATCGCCTGGCGTAATTTTCAACAGAATCCATAATAGTTTTGAAATTCCGACGCCAGCTGAAGAATCTTGGTTCCCTATATTTAGGAAATTTTAAAATAAGTGATCAAAAGTCCTCATTATTAATTATATCTACGTAACCTGTAATAACATGTCCAGCAGGACTATAGTTATAGGGCGAAGAAGAACATGAACAGGATGGAGGATTATGTTTCAGATACTCGGTATCTAGGTTATGTTAATTTTTTTGTAATTGAAAAGTTTGGAGGCAATGGTCGATGTATATTTGTAGGAAATACAAGGTGAAGTCCTTCACTTGAAATATGGTGGAATACAAGAATGGACCCTTTTTTGATTAAGAATATTACTTATATTAACCGCTTCAATTCCTTTCTTGGCATATTGAAGTTCAATGAAAAGACGGATAGTTTTAGCTGCATTTTCTTCAGGAAAACGTACGGGTTTAAAAAGCCTATGATTTGTAATATCCATAATCGCAGCATTCATTTACTTTCTGTTGGTTCTCGTATGCTCCCGTTTTGAATTTTTGATATGAATATTTAAATGAAAGATTTTGTATTCAAATCTTGATTCGGTATTTATAATAAACAGTTATAAAATTTTACACCATCAAAAATATTTTTTGTTGTTGTATTCCTTCATGATTCTTAAATATTTATCTTATTTCTCTAGTTATTAACACAATGGCCCATTCAAAGTCCATACATTTATCAAAACTTTGAAATGAAGAAAGAAAATGAATTATGAAGCCAACTCTTTTATAAAACATTATACGAGTAGGTTAATATAATTAGGTGTCTGCTTTAAAATTGCTCGTTGGGATACGTTGTGTGGTTGTGTATGCTTCCGTATGAAAGCTCTTCTAAATCCTTCAGATTTATTACAGAGTACAATAAGAACAAAATATTTCCTGGTAATTGTTAAATATGAAACTATTTATGTTGAGAAGGTTCAAGTATCAAACTATTAATTATAGAGCTATGAGAATTCCTCTCTAATGACAGAACAAGTTTAAGGATAAGTGGAAGCCTCTTGACTGCTATTGACAACACGTATGATCTACAATAATTATCAATATTGTCCAAAAAACTTTAAATTCTTTATTGAAAGGCAAAGAGCAGTTAATTATAACTTTTTAGGTTTTCACTTGTCCTTTTTCCACACCAGAATTTCATTGAAAAACTGCAACAATAAAGTTTTCAGTAACATAATACATTTATTTTATCCTGCAGCTAATACCTTATGAAGGTAATTCTTAAACAAAAGCTTTATTCGTTCTTAAAAAGATTTGTGCATACATTCCAAAATCTAAAAGCATTTGTACGTCGTTTGTATTGCAAAGATTACGCAATGGTGTTTTAGTGCAGAGATATAAGTAAATCAGTTGAAAATACCCGGTTGCTCGTTTAGAAAATCTCATGTAAAATTATAATATTACATTAAAAAAAAAAATACATGGATAGTGTCTTGAAATATTAACGATTTAATCTCAAGTCGAAAACATCATAAAGGCTTGGCCCTTAATCATATATATATATATATATATATATATATATATATATATATATATATATATATATATATATATATATATATATATATATATATATATATATATATGTTCCGCCAACAAGGTGACGTAAAAACACCAAAGGCGCCCAATATCTCTGAGACAAGCACAGCATCTCACTCAGTGGTCAATTGTCGATTTATGCATATGAACACTCAGACACTGGAAAATACCAGAAGATCAAAACTTTTTAGAATATATTTGTAAATAGGAAACATCTAAGCTATGTTATGAAAAAAAATCTCTTAGCACTGTTGGAATATTCTATTTTGAAAATTGTCACAAAGTTACTGAATACATATAGAAAATGTTATATACCCACCCTATATTTTTTCGATATGGTATTATTGACTTTTGAAAACGTTGTGGGTATCAGTTTATTTTGAAAGGAATAGGGATGGAGGCTTGGTGGAGTGTTTGTTTGAAAGTAATATCTCGTTTTTCTCGTGTAGAGGAAATCGGTATGCAGAAACATTGTTAGCATGAATGCATTTTCAAGATGAAGATGTCATTTAGATTGATAAAGTGAGCATTGTTTGTTTTGTAGAGAAATTAATCGTTGATTTTTTTTTAAATATAATTGAATTCTACTTGTAACGCCCCTTGTTTTTGGTTAGAAATATTACTTTTTATCGTATAAACTGTGTTGCCAACGTCACAATGACCTGTCCAAAACTGTCAATCCATCTGACGTTACATTTAAATATTACTTTTTATCCCATGTCACCCCTTTATCGCGTGGATATAGTTCAGGTGATATCGTTTTCGTATCATACTGTTGTGACTTCACAATGGGTTTTTACGTTAGCGTAATGAAGTATAATAAAGTGGAGTCGTATATAAAACAGTGTAGGCCCTAAAACATTGATTGTGGTGCATAAAAAAGTTGTAACACAATCCAACTAATGTGTGTTTGTATCTCCTTGACAACGCTCGTGGATATAAAATACACAACTCGTTTGATAAAAATCACATCTAACTACAATTCATGGGAGATCCTATATATATCGTATAAACTGTGCTGTCAACGTTACAGTGAGCTGTTAAAAACTATCAACCCATAACGTTACATTTCTTACGTGGAACAAAATGAAGAGAATTTATTTAAGTTCTTAGGGAATGGTTTTAATACAAGTTTAAGATTTTATTTATATACATGTACGCCTCTTCGCTTCGCCAGTTTATACATTATAATAAGGAAGTAACATACTACATTATAAAAATAGATCTTACTAAGATTAAACACACCAATCTTTCATTATTTTATTATTTCAAATATCACATCGCCAAGGTTTATAATATTATTCACTTTCTCTAACATACTTTGACAAAAATGAAGTTTTATGCCGAAACGATCCTGTTGTTGATGATTGTTTGCAACCAATTGACATTTAATTTCACTGGAGCCTGTACGAAGTAAGTAAAATTTTAAATGTGTAACGAACAATGATATTTGGTTTGATTGTGCTGTTGTGTCTTTTTTTTACCGTCACATTTTTTAAAAATGTATTTAGGTGTATGTTTTTGCTTGATGTCAATGGTGAAAATATTGAAAGTGTTTTAACAGTAAAAACAAACTCATGAATCATTTCAAAAAAGACAAATGTGAGATCCTGCAGATGCCTAGGAGAAGATAGCATTCCCTGTTGACCAGTCAGAAAAGATGTGGTTTAAAAATTGTGAAATTTATTTACACTTTTCATTAAAATATTTGAACTATTTTTTTTTTGAAAATTGATTTGTCTGGGGTTTGTTTTATTGGCGTCCGTTTCGATAACGTTCACTCGTAATTTCAGACGCCATTTTTTATGGTTGTAAGACTTTAACTGTTGGTAAACTCATGGCCATTAAGCAATGAGAGATTTTCTTTTGTGTTTGTCCAATTTAAAAGGGGACTAAGGTTTATAAAGTCTCAACAGAAGGACTGGTCGTCCTACATTGGAATTCTGACCAATGACGTAATGTTTTCCACCTTTTGCCGCAACTCTAGATTGACGCTGTAACAACTGCAAAACCTGGGCTGAACGATTATCTCAAATAAACATTTAATGCACCTTTATCTCTGCTAATATTGAATTTCAGTAAAAACCCCTTGAAATTACA
>NW_026940076.1:0-96678 GCF_032062105.1 Saccostrea cuccullata
GGATGTCCTACAACATGAAATAAAGCAATTATCATGAAAACACGTGCATGCACGTGCGCTGCAATCTGATTGGCTGAAACTTTAAACAGCTATAACTCCCTTGGTTTTCAACCAAACAGGATGGGATCTGGAACATAGATAGATATAATGGACTTCTACAAGTAGGTATGGTCACCATGCACATGCATACACGTGCGTGTACATGTGCTGCAATCTGATTGGCTGAAACTTTAAACAGCTATAACTCTCTTGGTTTTCAACCAAACGGGAAGGAATTTAGAACATAGATAGATGTAATGGACTTCTACAAGAAGGTATGGTCACCATGCTCATGTATGCACGTGCGTGCACTTGAAATGAGTAAAATCAAACATACACTTGAATGAGCGTTTTTTTTTTTAAATAATTTTGGATTAAATACTTTAATATTCAGTGTATTAAAAATATAGATTGTGTAGACAAGATGATATGGTCATGACGCAAATGCATTCACATGTGCACGCGTGCAATGCTAAAGTTTAAATGATTTTTGTACACTTCTTTGTAAATGTTGTTAAAATCTCAGATGCATATAGTTTGTCTTCTTTAATGAAGCTTACAGGGAATATGGCACCAAAAGGGAGCTGGGGAGCGTTTGGGGAACATCTGTAACGGTCCCCGTTACAATTAGCACTAGTTTTATCTTGGCCTCAATAAAAATCATATATGCTATTTTAAAAACCAAATTAAACTAAAGCAATTCTGTATATGACAAAAGCTAAATACCTCCTAACAGCTTTTTTATTGTGTGCTTGAAAAAAAATGAGATGGGGGGGGGGGGGTAAAAAGTTATTGCCATGCAAGGTATTTCATCAATTTTTGAAAGAATCAATTTCATTTATTTATCTTTTTTTAATTTTAAATTAATGGTAATTTTTTTTTTTTACGAGTTCAGCTTATGAAATCACATCTTCGCTAGCCAAGGGTTTCTGATACGTTTGATACGCTACTCTCCTCATAAACCCTTGACATACGGTGAAGTCAAAAGACGGGATTGTTTTCCGTCACGTAATCTCGAATCTATCAGGTACGCACAGATTGCGTCATCGCCAGAAATAAAGACACGTGTTATAAAAATTAAATCCATTTTTTTTTTCAAGAATAATTAAGAAGCAAGAATTGAGTTATGTTTATTTATTATTTATAGAACAAATCAGAAGCTTCAATATAGATTCTTAATCACATATTTAGAAGATATTGGAAAACACCATCGTTTTTCATAGAATTGAATGTTATCTTACGGATCGTTGTTTACTTGCGTTTTTCATTTCCGAGATTAAAGAGTGAAGATGTATTCCGAACGCAAATATCGTCATTTACAAAAAACAATTGCTGATTGGTCGACCTGGGTGTACTGAAATCCAAACAGAACTCTGAAAAAAAATCCCGATTTCTATGAACACCGTAGGCCAAGGGTTTATGAGGAGAGTAGCGTATCAGAAACCCTTGGCTAGCGAAGATGATGAAATCACATCGATAAACTGAACATGGGACAAATCTGCAATTTTGTTTTAGATTTCAATTTGTGCAGGGCTGAAATTTGTTGATGCATTTTTCTTATCTCTACTGGTCAGAGACCAGAAGAGCTTATGCGATAGTAATGCGTCCGGCATCCGTCCGTCCGTCTGTCTGTAAACAATTTTTCAAAATCCTACTCCTCCTACAGTTTTGGTTCTATTTCAATATACTTGGCTGATCTGTCTGAACGTTGTCTGTAAAAATAGAAATTTCTGTGAAATTCTTTCAAAATACTACTCCTTCTACAGTTTTGGATTTCAATATAACGTGGCATACAAGTAGACTACACTAAGATACATAATTCTCTGCATGGTTCTCAATTTTTCTATTTATTTCTGAGTTTTCCAACTGCTTCCTTTGATATTTAAAAGCT
The DNA here is from genome assembly GCF_032062105.1 of Saccostrea cuccullata. NCBI lineage: Eukaryota > Metazoa > Mollusca > Bivalvia > Ostreida > Ostreidae > Saccostrea > Saccostrea cuccullata. Next base: position 1,931 of record NW_026940076.1, read on the forward strand.
TATATCGTGGGTGAGCTTTTCACTCCCATGGGCACAGCCCCCACAGACAGTGTTTTGGACCTAATAAGAGCATGGTGGTTTGTAATTATATGCTTTCCGTCTGCATAACTGCACTTTCCTGAGAAAGAAAAATATTATACTTATTTTAACCCTGTGCCTTTATGAGTAGTTTTAGATAAAAGAAAAGAACAAAATCACAAAATCTTTAAAATACATTATGAATTTTGAGTGTCATTCTTAATGTGTATGAAAGACTCTTATCTCTGCTGGGAAAACTTCAACGATCTTTTTAAGTACCCTACCGGTGGTTTCCTTTGCGTCTGCCCGTCCGTCTAGCTGTCCGTCCGTCTGTCTGTCCCTGTCTGCCTGCCAGTCTGTCCCACTTGATTTTCCGCACTTTTTTTCTTTAAGCTTGCAGATATTGAGCTGAATTTTGGTATGTGGGTGTATCTTGATGAGTTACAGATCAAGTTTGAATTTCGCATCACTTCATGATTTTTGACAGAATAATGGCATTTTGAATTTTTCACATTCGTTTAATTGAGATGGGGTTCATGCTTCGCTAACTTTCGATGGTCGACATAAATATGAAGCAAGAAAAAGACGTTGGAAAAATGAGATGAATTTTTGTCTTAATGTGGATTTTTTTATTAGGTTTAAGGCATCCACAACCTTAACATCAAGCAGTTTTACCTTGGACATAACTTTTCAAATTTTTAAATGACATCCTGAAGTCAAAAACACAGTTTTATATAGGGGAAACTGTATTGATATGCAATACTCTCCGAATGCTTGCTTATGTATGGTACAAACAGACAGTTTCTGACACGCGGATTAACAGGAAGTTGACATCAGATTTAACCTCAAGTGTTACCCACCATGCATATGGCATGCCTTAGCAAACACTGTGCTAAAATTTCAAGCATCTTCAATGAAAAGCTGAGTTCCTTAGAAAACTGCAACCAGACATTTGCTACATACACACACAGGCAGAAAGACAGACGAACGGACTTACACACAAACGTAAATCAGTATACCGCCCTCTCCTTCGTAGCGGTGGTATAATAATAATGGGAACTGCAAAATATCTTTTGAATACTAGTAACATCAAAAACAAGTTGAATCGAGGAGGGAGGGGACACTCTTGACTATGTGCTTGTCCTACTTAAACTAAGAAGTGCATGTACATGTTAAAACATGTGTATATATGTTTCAATTAATAAAGCAAGTTGCTTCCAAAAGATCGGTCATGATTTTATGTAGGTATTTATTGTTTCCATGGAAACAAATCCTGCTACAGTAATTCAGATAAATGTAATCAGTTTAAGTTTGAGTTCATCTGTTTTTTGTCCCGCTAAATAGTATAATTAGGCAATAGATTTTGTATATTAAACATATCAATGATAAGGATTTTCCTGAATTATTGGCTGCCATAGCAATCATTTTTTAAAATTAAATTATTAATTACTACATGTATTTTGATATTTAGTGAAATACAATTAAATTCAATTCATTTTATTGAAAAAGAGAAAAAATCATGAATGAAGCTTTTATGATATCCGTTGTATACTTGTCAGTATCACAAAAATTGTGATAGCAACCGTTATAAGGAAGTGTTCAAAAACTGTTTGGTTACCATAGCAACATGATTTTAGAGCTTGAATTTTTATTTATTTTTTTTTAATGTACATAAGTGAATTATCAAATATAATAAGTGTTATCTATTTATTGAAGAAATCAAATAAAGCACTGAGGCCACAGATTCTGCATAATGAAAACGTCAATAGCTATAGTGATTTTTCCTGATTTTTTGGTTGCTATAGTAACACAGTATTTTTGTTTAATTTATAAACCTGCATATCTATCATTTTATTTTAAAATTATGAGGTTTAGTAGTGTGATTTGTTTACTTTTGATTTTTTAAAAGCTATAATGTACAAAAAGGAGCCAAATTAATCCAAAATCTCCATACCAACTGTTTTCATTTTCGTTTTATTTTATTTTAAAAAATATTACCATTCTAGAAATTTTTATATTTTGTTGAGTAAGGAATGACCTTTTTAGTGATGGTAGTTGTTTGTTATGGATTGCCCGCGTTATCTTGCTACTACGCTTAGAAAATGCCAAAAATTGGGATTTTTTCAAATTTGTTCAAATTTGAAAAATTCACTTCTTACTGAAAGACAACTCTTTTATGGCCAACTACTGAATAATTTCATCAGTTGTTCAGTAGGTTGCTCTGTACTTTTGGCCTCAAAATGGTGGTTTTGGTAACCATGGCAACCGGGACTCAAAATAAAAAATTATCCTCTAAAATGTTCTATATATGGTGTTTCTACATTGCATGCAAAAAATCAGCAAAATCTGTGAAGTACCATTTCAAACTTTTTTCTAAATTCTTCGATTCTTACATCTTTTCTGCATTTTATTTACAGATTTAATTGTTGCCTACTCTGATAGAATATTTGTTGGAGTAACTACCACAACTGATGAAACTATTCAGTAGTTGGCCATAAAAGAGTTTTCTGAATTATCTGAATTACTGTAGCAGGATTTGTTTCCATGGAAACAATAAATACCTACATAAAATCATGACCGATCTTTTAGAAGCAACTTGCTTTATTAATTGAAACATATATACACATGTTTTAATCTATACATGCACTTCTTAGTTTAAGTAGGACAAGCACATAGTCAAGAGTGTCCCCTCCCTCCTCGATTCAACTTGTTTTTGATGTTACTAGTATTCAAAAGATATTTTGCAGTTCCCATTATTATTATACCACCGCTACGAAGGAGAGGGCGGTATACTGATTTACGTTTGTGTGTAAGTCCGTTCGTCTGTCTTTCTGCCTGTGTGTGTATGTAGCAAATGTTTGGTTGCAGTTTTCTAAGGAACTCAGCTTTTCATTGAAGATGCTTGAAATTTTAGCACAGTGTTTGCTAGGGCATGCCATATGCATGGTGGGTAACACTTGAGGTTAAATCTGATGTCAACTTCCCGTTAATCCGCGTGTCAGAAACTGTCTGTTTGTACCATACATAAACAAGCATTCGGAGAGTATTGCATATCAATACAGTTTCCCCTATATAAAACTGTGTTTTTGACTTCAGGATGTCATTTAAAAATTTGAAAAGTTATGTCCAAGGTAAAACTGCTTGATGTTAAGGTTGTGGATGCCTTAAACCTAATAAAAAAATCCACATTAAGACAAAAATTCATCTCATTTTTCCAACGTCTTTTTCTTGCTTCATATTTATGTCGACCATCGAAAGTTAGCGAAGCATGAACCCCATCTCAATTAAACGAATGTGAAAAATTCAAAATGCCATTATTCTGTCAAAAACCATGAAGTGATGCGAAATTCAAACTTGATCCAGAGGCGTAGCGCCCTTTACGCAAAAAGCAAATGAATACACAGATTTTTCACCAAAAAAAAAATTAATAAGAAATAATGAAAAAAAACATGCCTTGACCAACTGAGTCACAAGACTCAATTAAAATAGGTTATATTAAAATAAAAACGTTGATTTGTTTACCTGTACGTTCTAGATATATTAGAATACCGGTAATATATTAAGCTTCCATCTTTGATACAGAGTACATATTGTTTTAAAAAATCATTTTAGAATTTCAAGGGCGAATTGTAAAGTTGTGTCAATTGAAAGTAAATTCAAATATTCCAAATACATGTAGTCTAATCCGTTTTATTTTCTTATTACCCTTATAATTAACTGCAAACTTGTACTATTATTTCAGAAAAATTTAACATGTAACAAATTGAGAATATTTTTTGGTGTGTGGATAAAGCAGTATATAGAATTCAGATAAATTCATATAATTCATGGTAAATATGATTTTAAAAAAATCTTAATTTGTAAAATAAATTTTATAGCAACTACTATGTAGAACATTGAATTTTCTGCCTATAAAGGCGATAATGTAATTATAAAGTTGCTACAATAAGGTAAAGAATGTTAACTGAACACTTATTATGGTACAAAATGTGAGAACAGTGTATCTTGAATGTTCAGTATGAAAATTATCATTCGGAATTGATCAAATTAAAGCAGAGATGTTCTTTCATTTGGTACTTTGCATTCCTATTGTTACTTTCACTCTTCATTAGGAAAAAGATTGTGAAAATATCAATTATATCCTCCTCACAAATTCAAGGTTTGTGATTTCGGAAAACACAATTATTGCAGGATTTCCACTGTTGAAAATGTTTCGTCTTATATCAGGATTACACGAAATGCTTTAAAAAAAAGAATGTTGGAGTTGTAAGTTTATCGTCAAAACTCGGCAGTTGTTTGTTAATATTTGGTAAAACTATGATTGTAAAAGTTAAACTTTTTAAGTTAATTTTCTGATGTATAAAATCCTAAAAATCCATGAGCTTCTGGGGGCGACCCCCCCCCCCCCCTGGGCCCCTACCAGGGCCCTGCCCTGGACCCGCTGGGGGCCTCAAGGCGGCCCCCAGACCCCTTAATTGCTTTTTGAATACAGTAAATATTTTGCTAGCTACGCCACTGTGATCTGTAACTCATCAAGATACACCCACATACCAAAATTCAGCTCAATATCTGCAAGCTTAAAGAAAAAAAGTGCGGAAAATCAAGTGGAACAGACTGGCAGGCAGACAGGGACAGACAGACGGACGGACAGCTAGACAGACGGGCAGACGCAAAAGAAACAACCGGTAGGGTACTTAAAAAGATCGTTGAAGTTTTCCCAGCAGAGATAAGAGTCTTTCATACACATTAAGAATGACACTCAAAATTCATAATGTATTTTAAAGATTCTGTGATTTTGTTCTTCCTCATAAAGGCACAGGGTTAAAATAAGTATTAAGGAAAGTGTAGTTATGCAGACGGAAAGCATATAATTACAAACCACCATGCTCTTATTAGGTCCAAAACACTGTCTGTGGGGGCTGTGCCCATGGGAGTGAGCTCCCTATAAGCTTTTGAAATCAATCAGCAGGGAACCTCATTTTGACTCAAAGTGAGAAAAATATAATTATCTGAAATAGTTTTCGGGGGGGGCGGGTGTGTCAAAGTGAGGGGGACGGGCAATAAAATGATACCAGATCCTTCTACAAAATGTTAAAAAAGGGGGCTTGATTTATTTGTATTAATATTTTTTCAAGTTATATAACTTTTCTTTTATCTAAAACTACTCAAAATTTGGAAAGCATCTAAAAATATTTTCCAGAACATAAAGTCTATGATGAATGTAACACTGAGATGTCTTCAGAAAATATGACAAAATCAAATATAATATTTTTCTTTCTCAGCTATAATTTAGGCACATAAATCCTAGTTATATATGATTTCAACAATGACCATTTTTACAAATCCCCAATTTCTGCATGTACGTGAATCAGGTTCTCCTCTCCACTGAAAATTTCCCTATTCATAAAAACCTTAATGTATTCCTTCATTATACATTGTTTCAGTAAAGTGTACACATTGTATTATAAATTTGACTTAAATTAAACTGTGACAGTGTTTGCTATGACCAAAAAAATCTAAATACATGTAATCAGAATTTTTTTTTCTTTAATGCAATAAAATAATCCGATATGAAGTTAATTTTTGCAATAATTTCAAATTCGAATGAAAAGGCATTCACCCACGATCATAGATCCCCATTAAAACCAGAAGTCTCTGTCGAGACTGTAGCTCTACTGCTTTATACTTAAAACAAAGGAAGAGAAAAGTAGCAGTTGCGACTTGAAACTTTAAAAACAGAAATAAATAGAAAAATGATCCTTGCCACTAATCAAAGTAAAAACCGATGCAGAGAATTATGTATCTTAGTGTATTCTACTTGTATGCCACGTTATATTGAAATCAGGCCAAAACTGTAGAAGGAGTAGTATTTTGAAAGAATTTCACAGAAATTTCTATTTTTAGTTACCACGGCAACAACGTTCATCGAAATCAAAAACCGATGCACAGAATTATGTATCTTAGTGTAGTCTACTTGTGTGCCAAGTTATATTGAAATAGAACCAAAACTGTAGGAGGAGTAGGATTTTGAAAAATTGTTTACAGACAGACAGACAGACGGACGGACGGATGCAGGTGTAAAGACGAATAATGACCCCCATCGAATAATGACCGGGGGGTCATTTTTCAACGACAAAAAATGACCCCCACCCGTAGAAAAAATCATTTTTTGTAGAAAAAGGGTCCTAGGGGGTCATTATTTTATATGTTAGTCCTATAAAATAATGACCCCCATTGAAAAATGACCCCCTTTAAAGTGATACAAAATATACACTCTTCGATATCTTTTTCACAGCGAAAGTTATTTTTACATTTTCTGTAACCAGAAAAATACAAAAAGTCGTATGAAATAATTCAGAGATTTACGTAGTCTTTCAATGCTAAAATTGTGTTTGAAAAGAGATTCTTTAATTGTCAAGTAAATAAAATTTCTTTTTAATATTCCACCTTATAATGTTTGCTTAAAGAATGATATTCCACTTGTTTTTAGAAATCAAACCATGCAAAAATCAGGTTTAAATACTCTTTAATAGGAAAGATTAAATTTTCCGTCATTTCAAATTTTGTTTAAGTTTTGTTTAAGTTTGGCAAATCCTATTTGACAATGAAAGAGGAGAAAATCCCCCCCCCCCCAAAAAAAAAAGAACATTACGTTAAATCAAAACAAAAAAAAAAAATAATAAATGAAAAACAAAAATATTAATAAAACTCTATACCTTTCAATAATTCTGAAAGAGGCTCTAGATAAAATATTGAAATGAAGTTAAGCCTTCACACAAGTACTATCATATCATAATTTACTTCGCCATGATTAAAGCATGCTTTAAATGTTGGTGGAGATAGACTTGAAAGTATTGTGGCAAAGTAACAGTTAAAAATTAGTAGTATAGTAGATTATTTTTAGCTTATTTTTAATTCCTTCTTATAGAAAAATAAAGGTATGGTGTTTTTTTTTTGTTTGCTTTTGTTCAATATCGACTTCCTCCTAAATAAGAAAGGGGGTGGGGTAAGTATAAGACCTAAAAATATGCTCTATGGGCTAGTGTAAAATACAATGTACACAGTCATTCTAATGCAAAAACTATACATGTAGACATAAACTTTTGATTTAGCACACAGTATTCATTACATTTCTTTTAACGTAGAGCCTACTTCGTATGACATCATAACTGGTAAATGTGTTAAACCTGTGCTAACCCATTAAGACGTCATAATTAATTCAATGCCACTTTTTCCCGTACTTGACAGCTTCAATAAAAATGGTAGAAAATACTGCATTTTGAAATTCACAGAATTCAATCATGCCAACATAATCTTAATTCAATTCATTACCGGCCGCCAGGAGGCGGTCGGTTACTTGATATGAAAGTTTGAAGTCGACGTGCGTTTCTGCGGAGTTATAACAATTTAAATAAAAATATTTAACGTTCACATTATAGAGTATTAAACAAAGATATTTTTAAATGTTTAACAAAAGCACAATAATCATAAAATTAAAATCATATAAATAATGGGGGTAAGTGTTTAATCCAATCCTGATTGAAAAACTCCGACATAATTGAAGTGCGGCGATGTTATATGTAGGCATAGTCTAAAACAAAGATCGCGTTTTAAATCAACAATTTTACTTTCTCTTTTTAAACAGCCTGTAAGGGATTTGTTGTATTTATTTTGAAATGTATATTTATACATTTTCTATGGAAAATTTTCAAAAATTTGATGAAATATTTATTTCTTAAAAGCACAGAATCTTACAACATTTTGGTCCAGGAGACTAGGATAAAGCGCGTTTTACAATGTGCCATGCATTTTCCCGCCACATCTAATGAGAAAGAAATGAAGTGGTGGATCTAGAGGGAGTTGGGTGGAAGTTAATATCCTCTAAGAAAGAGCGAGGAGTCCCACATATTTCATATTTGTTGCGTTTTTATTAAAGTAAAACTAAAGCTTCATTTAAATTTTAGTTCTGTACTTAAATTATGTAAAAACTACTTAAACATGAAACTTCCACCAGAGAAGTTCGTTTACAATATAGTACCAAACTGAGTGCAGAGACGCAGAGGTCTATGGACTGTTTGCTTATACATGTACATATAATATTGTACATGCATTATGCATGAAGAAAATCGGCAATGTCACATGCAAGTGTTTCATGTCACGAGCATATTTTAATAGATAAATATAAGAAATTTTAAAAACAGGTCATGCAAATTTCATTTTCTAATTACTTTATCAATGGAATAATTAATTGGTTTGCGGCCGATTTTTGACGCTTGCGTCAATATATGTTTCTTGTGTATCTTGTATATTTTTTGGTTTATAATGCTTAATGGCAATATATTTCTGGAATAAGAGAAAATATGTAGGCACCTTTTATTTACTAGATCTAGACCTGAAGTTGACAAACCAAAGACTATCTAGTGTAATGAAATTACAATGTACATACAACTTTCGTAATAATATGAATGGTATGTATCCATTTTGAAGGAATGTATAAATCGTAAGAAATCTTTAGTTGCCAGCTATGTAGTGTAATATCTTGATGAAATGTGTCTAAGTCAAAGATGTACGTGTTGTAGATCGTTTGATCGTGTGTACATTTTTGTGATACCTATAATGAAATGATGTGTATTCCTTTTAACAATTATTTGTTACCTACTCATATTCTTGGTGTTTGATTACAATTTTTCTATTAAATATGATCTTTTTTTAAAAAAAAGTACAATTTCTGATAAATATTTAATCTTAAAGTAACCGCAGACAGTCATTTAATTATTAAATCCCGTGTAAGTGCAAAAAGGTCAAGAATATGAGTATCGGTAAATAGCCTATCGTTCATTAGTTAGAGGGGAAAGGTATATATTTTAATCATTTTTTGTAATCATTTGGCTATGTTCTTCATCATATTGAAGATTGAAAACATTGTGACAAAGACTTCTAAAAAATATTTACAAATATGCATAATTGATTAAAAATAATAGAGTTCATTTGACTATTTTTTTAATGGTGGACTTATCTTTTATGTTAATTGAATAAAAAAGAAATTATTCTTGATAAAATATTGTTTAATATTATTCAGTTAAAAAAGTTTATAAAGGACGATGTTTGAAGAAGTATTTTTATGATTTTTCATATTCCCTTTATGACAAGTACCCTTAAAAATATTTGAAAATGTGAAGTCGCAGTATGTAAGTGCCATACCAAGTTTCACAGCCTGTTCTAGATTTAAAAAAAACAAGGAAACATATCATGATATCTGAACTGATTGATAAGCAAGTACTACTTAATCATTTTGAAAAGTTTGAAAATCTTGTGACAAAGACTTTTCAGACATAGGTTCTTATGGAATGCCATATACGACAGCCAACTGCTTACTCTCAACTGTCAGCTGCTTACTGCCAACTGCTGACTGCTTACTGCCAACTGTCACCTGCTTACTGCCAACTGCCACACATATTTGAATAAATCTTATTTTTATATTGATATTTATGTAAATTTAAAAAAAGGCGCGGATCTATAAGACATTTTTTCCAAGAGGGTCACTGTGGTAAAAAAAAATCCAACCCAAAAACTTCTTGACAAGAAAAAAAACAACTTAAAGTCCTTTCCTAAATGTGAAAATTTATTTCCGCCGGGGAAAGGGGGTTCTTATGCGTCATACCTTCATATCTGTCAGTGTGACATTTTTCAAACCAACTTAACACGAATCCACATTTTCGGTTGGGGGGGGGGGATTCTAAGGTTCCTTTTAGATTATTTATTTTATACATTAAATAACTTTTAGTTGGTTTAGTTTGTGCATTAAATAACTTTACAAATTTCAAACGGGTGGTCCAGACCCCCCTCTCTCTCTCTAGATCTATGCATGTAAAACATATTTTATTTGTAAAAACAAAGAGATATAAATGTTTGATCGGCGTTTTCTAAGTGGAGGGTCCAAGGTCAGTTATACTGGTAGTTCGTTTAGTTTATTTAACCCATGCCTGTACAAATCTTAAATGCTCCCCCCCCCCCCCCCGATCTATGCATGAGAAACATTATAACACACAGGGATATACATCTTTAATTTGAGGAAATTTTTAACTATAGAATATAATGGAAAACGGAAATTTTTTTTCAAAACATCTTTCTCTGCGAAACGACAAATCTTTTTTATTATTATTCTCTCTTCAAAGGTTTTGTTGTCTCCGGGGGAGGGGGGGGGGGGCTTCTTTAAAGATTAGAAGCAGAAAATAGTAGTTTTATTACCTATTTCAAATAAGAAAACAAATAAAAAAAAAATAAACAGTATCAACTGCATACATGTGTATATTGAATATTACATAAGATAAAACATATTGGTCATTTATTCAATTTAATAATTTTCCCAGGGTGACCCCCTTGGAAAAAATGTCCTAGATCCGTGCCTTTTTTTCTTTTTTTTGTGAAAATTCATATAAATCTCAAAAAAATATATAATTTATTCAAATATGTGTGGCAGTTGGCAGTAAGCATCTGACAGTTGGCAGTAAGCAGTTGGCTGTCGTATATGGCATTCCATAGGTTCTACTTTAATTCTTGATTTACTCCACCCTTTTACTCAGTTCTGAGTATATTTTTCAGAGAATTTAATATGAAAATCAGAACAAACATTTTCGTCGTTGTAACGTCTTCTTTATAGTGTATATTAAAATGAAAAGTTAATTGAAGACCATTTCTTTTTATGTCCCCGTAATCGAAGATTCGGGGGTATATAGTTTTATCGTGTTCGTCTGTATGTCCGTCTGTCTATCTGGCGGTTTGTTTGTCCGCAAAAACCTTAACCTTTACCATAACTTTTCATTTATTGGAGCTATGACTTTCATATTTAATATGTATATTCCTTGTGACAAGACCTTACTTTGGGTACCACCAAATTTGACCTTTTGACCTTTACCTTGGAGTTTGTACCAATTTACACAAAAATGCCAAATTTTTAATTTGGCCATAATTTTTAAACGGTAGATACTAGTACTCTCATACTTCAAATATGTAGTTTTTTGGCATTACCTTTCATTGGATACTAAAAACCTTGACCTTTTGACCTTGACCTTGGAGTTTTCCGTACTTATGATTTTTTTTTACCTTGGCAATAACTTTTGAACGGTAAGGGCTAGGGTATTCATACTTCACATATGTAATCCTTGTTACATTAAACATTTTCTTAAGAAATCAGCAACTTTGACCTTTGAGTTTGACCTACCTTTCAAAAACTTATCCTTAGCCATATCTTTTGAACAAGTGGTGCTAGGGCTTTCCTATTTTGCAGTTGTATTTCTTGTGAGAAGACCCTACTTTGGGTAACAATATATTTAAATAGCATTTAAGAAAAGTTTAATCTTCGTTATGTTGCCATACAGGGCCATAGCTGTTTCACAAACACATCTTTTTATATATGAGGATTTGCGGATAAGAGATGGATACCTCAAAGCGTAACAGACGGACGGACGGACATCCCGATCACTATATACCCTCCCGCTTTTCAAGCGGAGGATATAATAATATATTATAATAATACTGCTGATTTTTTCTGTCAGTTCGATGATTTCCACCATCAAAAAACAATGTTTACCTAACCCTTAACGCTTGATAAATCTTTTACTCCTTTAGATTCTGAATCATTGCATTTACCTTAAAATATAGCTATAATTGTATAATGTTATGAGATCAACATATCATCAGTTTATTCCCAATAAGCTCAGGTGAGCATTTTGGCCAATATGCTTCTTTATCCAATTTTTTTTTGCCCCCTAAAAATTTTAGCTTTAATGTACAGGGGGTCATTTTTCTACGGGGGTCATTTTTCTTCACGTGGGTTCTGCAAATTTTTAGTGAAGTGACACTTTTTCTACGGGCAAAAGGGTCATTTTCCTATGTCGAATAATGACCGGGGGTCATTTTTCGCTGTCGAAAAATGACCCCCGGTCATTATTCGATGGGGGTCATTATTCGTCTTTACACCGGACGCATTATTATCGCATAAGCTCTTCTGGTCTCTGACCAGTAGAGATAAAAAAATGCATCAACAAATTTCAGCCCTGCACAAATTGAAATCTAAAAGAAAATTGCAGATTTATCCCATGTTCAGTTTATCGATGTGATTTCATCATCTTCGCTAGCCAAGGGTTTCTGATACGCTATTCTCCTCATAAACCCTTGGCCTACGGTGTTCATAGAAATCGGGATTTTTTTCCAGAGTTCTGTTTGGATTTCACTATACCCAGGTCGACCAATCAGCAATTGTTTTTTGTAAATGACGATATTTGCGTTCGGTATACATCTTCACTCTTTAATCTCGGAAATGAAAAACGCAAGTAAACAACGATCCGTAAGATAACATTCAATTCTATGAAAAACGATGGTGTTTTCCAATATCTTCTAAATATGTGATTAAGAATCTATATTGAAGCTTCAGATTTGTTCTATAAATACTAAATAAACATAACTCAATTCTTGCTTCTTAATTATTCCTGAAAAGACTTTGATTTAATTTTTTTTAAAACGTGTCTTTATTTCTGGCGATGACGCAATCTATGCGTACCTGATAGATTCGAGATTACGTGACGGAAAACAATCCCGTCTTTTGACTTCACCGTATGTCAAGGGTTTATGAGGAGAGTAGCGTATCAGAAACTCTTGGCTAGCGAAGATGTGATTTCATAAGCTCAACTGGTAAAAAAAAATAATTACCAGTAATTTAAAAAAAAGATAAATAAATGAAATTAATTCTTTAAAAAATTGATGAAATACCTTGCATGGCAATAACATATTTTAACCCCCCCCCATCTCATTTTTTTTTTCAAGCACTCAATTAAAAAGCTGTTAGGAGGTATTTAGCTTTTGTCATATACAGAATTGCTTTAGTTTAATTTGGTTTTTAAAATAGCATATATGATTTTTATTGAGGCCAGGAAAAAATTAAAGTTTGTTTGGAGTTGCCTACTGCCTCATTGAAATGCCCCCACCTGAAAAAATTTTATTGACCAAAAGTAGGAAAATATTTTTTTTATTTAATCATTTTTTTTGGCAGGAGGGGGGGGGGGGCATTACATGTATCACATACACCATACAGAACACTGAAATATTGTGTCAGTTCTATGTAAAATTAGGTTTTTTTAGTTGATTGTAGATACTTTTTTAAAAGTCAGAAAATGTAGTGACTGTTTACTGAGATTATATATTATCAAAAATTTTATATTTACCTTCAATAAAAAAAAATATTTCCCTCCCTCCTGTGATTGAAACCCATTAGGCAGCAATTCCAAACGAACATTTTTTTAAGATGGCCTGACAGATTGGTTTATATAATTTTCATCGACACCTGATTTTAATCAGATTGATAATATGCCTATACTGTAAATAAGTGATATAATTAGAATCATGTCATTATTTATGTTTTGGGTGTTTTAAAGTTATTTTCATAATAAATAGTCATGCCCTTTTATTAATAAACTCATACAAAATATGTGCAACTTTCAATGTACATGTACGTGATAAATATTTCATTGGTACTTGCCTAGTGCTTCTTATTGCCATGTATATTTCTTCATCACAGCCTTATTATTATTAGCGCTGAAGTCCATTTGATACCTACTTTGTTTTTAAACACTTTTTTTCAGTGATGTAGCTCTTGTTGTTACATAGGCAGGAATTTCATAGGATGCGATCTATTTTTAAATTTATCACATCTATACATAAACATGTATATTTCTCAGACACAGTAAAGCCTGAGCAATCATTTAACTATGGGTAATGTCAAATACTTCACAAGTTGGATAAAAACCCCTGAAAATATCCAAAGCACACAGTATTTACCCCTCAAAGTCGCTTTCTGCTGTGTACTTTTACTTTCATTTTTATCGATTAAAGCAAAAGATTTCCGAAAAGGGGAATAACTCTTGACAAAAATGTGTGTAAATTTAGAGACTTTTACAAACTTTACAATCAATTTATTTTCTTAAAGTAAATAATACCTCTCCATTTTTTTCATGTGTTTTGATAATATATAAACAGTCACTACATTTTCTGACTTTTAAAAAAGTATCTACAATCAAATAAAAAAACCTAATTTTACATAGTCCTGACACAATATTTCAGTGTTCTGTATGGTGTATGTGATACGTGTAATGCCCCCCCCCCCAAAAAAAAATGATTAAATAAAAAATATCTTCCTACTTTTGGTCAATACAATTTTTTCAGGAGGGGGCATTTCAATGAGGCAGGAGGCAACTCCAAACAAACTTTAATTTTATCTTGGCCTCAATAAAAATCATATATGTTATTTTAAAAACCAAATTAAACTAAAGCAATTCTGTATATGACAAAAGCTAAATACCTCCTAACAGCTTTTTAATTGTGTGCTTGAAAAAAATGAGATGGGGGGGGGGGGGTTAAAAAGTTATTGCCATGCAAGGTATTTCATCAATTTTTGAAAGAATCAATTTCATTTATTTATCTTTTTTTAAATTACTGGTAATTATTTTTTTTTTTACGAGTTGAGCTTATGAAATCACATCTTCGCTAGCCAAGGGTTTCTGATACGCTTCTGTCCTCATAAACCCTTGACATACGGTGAAGTCAAAAGACGGGATTGTTTTCCGTCACGTAATCTCGAATCTATCAGGTACGCACAGATTGCGTCATCGCCAGAAATAAAGACACGTGTTATAAAAATTAAATCCATTTTTTTCAAGAATAATTAAGAAGCAAGAATTGAGTTATGTTTATTTATTATCTATAGAACAAATCTGAAGCTTCAATATAGATTCTTAATCACATATTTAGAAGATATTGGAAAACACCATCGTTTTTCATAGAATTGAATGTTATCTTACGGATCGTTGTTTACTTGCGTTTTTCATTTCCGAGATTAAAGAGTGAAGATGTATCCCGAACGCAAATATCGTCATTTACAAAAAACAATTGCTGATTGGTCGATTTGGGTGTACTGAAATCCAAACATAACTCTGGAAAAAAATCCCGATTTCTATAAACACCGTAGGCCAAGGGTTTATGAGGAGAGTAGCGTATCAGAAACCCTTGGCTAGCGAAGATGATGAAATCACATCGATAAACTGAACATGGGACAAATCTGCAATTTTCTTTTAGATTTCAATTTGTGCAGGGCGGAAATTTGTTGATGCATTTTTTTTATCGCTACTGGTCAGAGACCAGAAGAGCTTATGCGATAGTAATGCGTCCGGCATCCGTCCGTCCATCTGTCTGTCTGTCTGTCTGTCTGTAAACAATTTTTCAAAATCCTACTTCTCCTACAGTTTTGGTTCTATTTCAATATAACTTGGCACACAAGTAGACTACACTAAGATACATAATTCTGTGCATCGGTTTTTGATTTCGATAAACGTTGTTGCCGTGGTAATTAAAAATAGAAATTTCTGTGAAATTCTTTCAAAATACTACTCCTTCTACAGTTTTGGCCTGATTTCAATATAACGTGGCATACAAGTAGACTACACTAAGATACATAATTCTCTGCATCGGTTTTTACTTTGATGAGTGGCAAGGATCATTTTTCTATTTATTTCTGTTTTTAAAGTTTCAAGTCGCAACTGCTACTTTTCTCTTCCTTTGTTTTAAGTATAAACCAATAGAGCTACAGTCTCGACAGAGACTTCTGGTTTTAATGGGGATCTATGATCGTGGGTGAATGCCTTTTCATTCGAATTTGAAATTATTGCAAAAATTAACTTCATATCGGATTATTTTATTGCATTAAAGAAAAAAGAAATTTCTAATTACATCTATTTAGATTTTTTGTCATAGCAAACACTGTCACAGTTTAATTTAAGTCAAATTTATAAAACAATGTGTACACTTTACTGAAAGAATGTATAATGAAGGAATACATTAAGGTTTTTAGGGAATATGGCAATTTTCAGTGGAGAGGAGATCCTGATTCACGTACATGCAGAAATTGGGGATTTGTAAAAATGGTCATTGTTGAAATCATATATAACTAGGATTTATGTGCCCAAATTATAGCTGAGAAAGAAAAATATTATATTTGATTTTGTCATATTTTCTGAAGACATCTCAGTATTACATTTATTATAGACTTTATGTTCTGGAAAATATTTTTAGATGCTTTCCAAATACTGAGTAGTTTTAGATTAAGGAAAAGTTATATAACTTGAAAAAATATTAATACAAATAAATCAAGCCCCCTTTTTTAACATTTTGTAGAAGGATCTGGTATCATTTTATTGCCCGTCCCCCTCACTTTGACACCCCCCCCCCCGAAAACTATTTCAGATAATTATATTTTTCTCACTTTGAGTCAAAATGAGGTTCCCTGCTGATTGATTTTAAAAGCTTATAGGGAGCTCACTCCCATGGGCACAGCCCCCACAGACAGTGTTTTGGACCTAATAAGAGCATGGTGGTTTGTAATTATATGCTTTCCATCTGCATAACTGCACTTTCCTTAATACTTATTTTAACCCTGTGCCTTTATGAGGAAGAACAAAATCACAAAATCTTTAAAATACATTATGAATTTTGAGTGTCATTCTTAATGTGTATGAAAGACTCTTATCTCTGCTTGAAAAACTTCAACGATCTTTTTAAGTACCCTATTTACTTTTAAAAATGTTAAGTTGTACGACTGTTTCCATGGTATTAAACAGAATTTCCTCTGTTTTTGATAATATGTGTTTTTACTTTTATCAGTTGCGAATTCGATCACGGAAATGCCGCGATATTTTAGTATTGGGAAGGTTAACTCTGCAACACAGTAAAATTTCAAATGATGGAAAACCCTTTCAGTCTGTCCATCTGCCTCAATACATTTAACCTTGGTCATCATGGTCATATCTATTGAATTAGAAGAGACAAGGCATTCATATTATACATATGTATTTATATTTACATGTGACAATGGCATGATTGTTTTTTTTACCTGTGAACTTGGCGTTTGACCTGCTTGGAAAAAAATTGCATGTTTTAAATTCATTATTTTGAAAGAGAAAAGGGCATCTATATGATACATGCATGTTTATTATTACCTGTGATAAGATCTTTCCAAATAAATCATGACTTTTGACTCTGTGACCTTGACCTTAAAACTTCACCTACTTTTCAAAAATATAGCATTTGCATATAACTATTGATTGAGAAGAAATATGACTTTCACATTTGACATGTACATCAATTACTCATAAAATTCAAGATGTTTCCCGATTACATTTTACCCCTTGACGTTGACGATGATGTTTTATCTAATTTTCAAAATATTTAACTCTCCTAAAAGATGATTCCAGATAGCAAGACATAGTTGGGCCAACGTTGGGTCTTTTTTTTCCAACGTTGGCCCACTGATTGTAACCATACGTAGGCCCAAGGTAATTTTGCTCATCGGCCCAACGTTGGTCCAACATGTTGGCATATTGTTGGGCCAACGTAGGTAAAACTGTATTCCAACGAACAACCAACCTTAAAAACTGCTTGGTTAGGTTGGCCCAACGTTGGCCCTTTGTTGAAATGTCAGATGGCATATTGTTGGGCCAACGAAGTTATTAGTGTTTGCCAACTAATAGCCAACCTTAATAACTGGTTGGTTAGGTTGGCCCACGATGGCTCTATGTTGAAATGTAAGATGGCATATTGTTGGACCAACGTAGTTTTTTAGTGTATGCCAACTAACAGCCAACCTTAACAACTGGTTGGTTAAGTTGGATGTATGTTGACCCTTTGTTAAAATGTCAGATGGTAAATTGTTAGGCCAAAGTTGTTATTATATAGAAACATTTGCAATTGATTAAGTGATTCTTTACATATACCCATTTCATGAAAGTTTAAAAAATTAATACTCAATTAATTCAACCTGCATTTATAATGCATACATGGACATGTTCAATGAAAACATTACTAATGATTCACTGTGAAAATATTTTATATACATCAATCATAATTTCATATTAAATGTTAAAATAGACAATTGAGGTTAAGTATGAAAAATTATCAATTCAAAGTTCTAAATCAGGGCTCACTTCCTCTATCACTGTCCTTTTGTTGTATTCCGGCTCTTTTTTTCCGTCCATTCATCGCCTCCCGTTTTCTTCATTTTGATCTTTGTCATACGGACTCGTTCTTCCTACACTTCATCATGTTCATTAGGTTCTTCGATTTCATTGTTATTTACCGCCTCAACATTTGTTTTCCTTGCAATCTCTGACTGAAAATACAAAATAATTTGATATTAGAAACAATACAATTACTGATCCAACCAATGAATAAATAATATACTTCAAATACTTCTTTTAAAGAATGATGAATTACAGCTGTATACTGTATAAGTTAGGCGTTCGCTAAAGTTTGAGAGTCGCGCGGCGATTGAAACACATAACTGTGGAGTGAGCTATAAAGTTAACCTTAATTTCCTTGTTACAATCGTGTCTGTATTAGACAGTTAAGAATAAAATAGAAAAAAACTTATAACATGATATTTTATGAGTTTTTCATTGTTTTTTTTAATGAGCTCTGAAAGTTATTGTAAATAAAATTTGAAAAACATATTTTTGCAAACTGTATACACATAAATAATAAATATATTTGTATTTACATTTACTTACAGTGCTTGTGTAGAAAAACATGAAAAGAATGAATTTCGATTCAATTTCAACAATAAACCTGAATAAATAAGAATATACTTACATCGCTTCTAAATGCAGCTTTTGCAAGTGTATAATCCACAAATTTAAATTCAACTTCTTACTTGCCCTGCATTTTCAGTATATCACCACCTGTGAGCAATTAAATCTGACAGCTCACTCCACAGTTTTGTGTTAAAATCGCCGTGTGACCTTAAACTTTAGTGCTGAACTTTTGGCAAACATCAACATCCTTCCTTCCTTGGAAAGTAAAGTGAATGTAAGATGCTAACGTTAGACCAACGTTGGGCCAACAGAGGATTATGTCATGGTCGAGAAGGTTGGCATGGTAACATTGGACCAACGTTGGGCCAACAGAGGTTTATGTCATGGTCGAGAAGGTTGGCATGGTAACATTGGTCCAACGTTGGCCAAACGTTGTTTCCCCAATGCCAACCATACAACCTTTTGTCAATGTTGGCCCAAAATAGTCATGCTATCTGGGATTAGGCTACTGTGTAAAATGTGGGAGGAGTTAAGGAAAGACGGACTTTTAAAAATGCGTTAAAACGCGTCTTTAAAGCCTATACAATTTCCTTTTTCTATGTCAAAAATCACGCATACGTGTATTATGTTTTCTCGCAAAGACGCGTTTTAACGCATTTTTAAAAGTACGCCATTGAAATATTATATACTCACCGTCAATGGAAACGCAACACCCTAATTTAATTTAGGTAAAAAATTATAAACGGGTTATAAATATGTATCAAAAAAGTAAGGACATCTTTTACTTTGCTAAAACAGTTATTTAACGGTTGAATGAATTTCTTTCCATTACCGGAAGTTGCTTTTTAGCCCCCTTACAGAAATCAAAATTTTGCGTTTTTTTTTTTGAATGCAAAAAGTCCGTCTTTCCTTAACTCCTCCCACATTTTACACAGTAGCCTAATCCCAGATAGCATGACTATTTTGGACCAACATTGACAAAAGGTTGTATGGTTGGCATTGGGGAACAACGTTTGGCCAACGTTGGACCAATGTTACCATGCCAACCTTCTCGACCATGACATAATCCTCTGTTGGCCCAACGTTGGTCCAACGTTAGCATCTTACATTCACTTTACTTTCCAAGGAAGGAAGGATGTTGATGTTTGCCAAACGTTGGCCGTATGATTGTAATATACCCTTAAAAAGTACCTTTTAAAGTTGGTAGTAGTATCTTGGCCCAATGTTGACCCGATGTTTGTAATACACAAATAAAGAATGAGTCTTGTCAAGTTGGTAGTAGTATGTTGGCCCAATGTTGGTCTAATGTTTGTAATACACCCTTAAAGAAAGTGTCTTACCAAGCTAGTAGTAGTATGTTGGCCCAATGTTTGTAATACACCCTCAAAAAAGGTCTTTTCAAGTTGGTAGTAGTATGTTGGCCCAACGTTAGCCCGATGTTAGCAAGAGTGTTCTTTTGTCTAGGTGTTTCAAAGATGTGATATTTATATTGGGCCAACGCTGGCCCAATTATAATGCTGCCAACTAAATGATGGTGTCAATTTTAGCTGCTGAGCTTTCCGTTTGGACAACGTTGGTTTTAATATAAGTACATGTATTAATTTAGATGCACATTCTCAAATGATTAAGAGGACATTCTAATATGTCAATGCTTTTAACTGGATGACTGTTTTTGTTCAGATCTGAAATTTTCAACATTTTCACTTTGCACAAAAGTGATCACATCACCAAAGAGTGTTTTAGTATATGTTTTTAATTGTGCGCATGCATGCTTATTTAAAATAAAACCCTATGAATTATAAATGTTTACATGAGCCTTGTATTCATGCGAATTTAGAGGAGACTGAATAAGTTCTTAGGAACAGGATGTGAATGAAGCCCACATATACATGAATCAAAATGACACAGCTTTATATTAAATTGAAACAAAAGTTAAGCGCTAAAGTTTAAGGTCACGCGGCGATTTTAACACAAAACTGTGGAGTGAGCTGTAAGATTTAATTGCTCACAGGTGGTGATATACTGAAAATGCAGGGCAAGTAAGAAGTTGAATTTAAATTTGTGGATGATACACTTGCAAAAGCTGCATTTAGAAGCGATGTAAGTATATTCTTATTTATTCAGGTTTATTGTTGAAATTGAATCGAAATTCATTCTTTTCGTGTTTTTCTACACAAGCACTGTAAGTAAATGTAAATACAAATATATTTATTATTTATGTGTATACAGTTTGCAAAAATATGTTTTTCAAATTTTATTTACAATAACGTTTAGAGCTCATTAAATAAAACAATGAAAAACTCATAAAATATCATCTTATAAGTTTTTTTTTCTCTTTTATTCTTAACTGTCTAATACAGACACGATTGTAACAAGGAAATTAAGGTTAACTTTATAGCTCACTCCACAGTTATGTGTTTCAATCGCCGCGCGACTCTCAAACTTTAGCGAATACCTAACTTATACAGTATACAGCTGTAATTCATCATTCTTTAAAAGAAGTATTTGAAGTATATTATTTATTCATTGGTTGGATCAGTAATTGTATTGTTTCTAATATCAAATTATTTTGTATTTTCAGTCAGAGATTGCAAGGAAAACAAATGTTGAGGCGGTAAATAACAATGAAATCGAAGAGCCTAATGAACATGATGTAGGAAGAACGAGTCCGTATGACAAAGATCAAAATGAAGAAAACGGGAAGCGACGAATGGACGGAAAAAAAGAGCCGGAATACAACAAAAGGACACTGATAGAGGAAGTGAACCCTGATTTAGAACTTTGAATTGATAATTTTTCATACTTAACCTCAATTGTCTATTTTAACATTTAATATGGAATTATGATTGATGTATATAAAATATTTTCACAGTGAATCATTAGTAATGTTTTCATTGAACATGTCCATGTATGCATTATAAATGCAGGTTGAATTGAGTATTAATTTTTTAAACTTTCATGAAATGGGTATATGTAAAGAATCACTTAATCAATTGCAAATGTTTCTATATAATAAAACTTTGGCCTAACAATTTACTATCTGACATTTTAACAAAGGGTCAACATACAGCCAACTTAACCAACCAGTTGTTAATGTTGGCTGTTAGTTGGCATACACTAAAAAACTACGTTGTTCCAACAATATGCCATCTTACATTTCAACATAGAGCCATCGTGGGCCAACCTAACCAACCAGTTATTAAGGTTGGCTATTAGTTGGCAAACACTAATAACTTCGTTGGCCCAACAATATGCCATCTGACATTTCAACAAAGGGCCAACGTTGGGCCAACCTAACCAAGCAGTTTTTAAGGTTGGTTGTTCGTTGGAATACAGTTTTACCTACGTTGGCCCAACAATATGCCAACATGTTGGACCAACGTTGGGCCGATGAGCAAAATTACCTTGGGCCAACGTATGGTTACAATCAGTGGGCCAACGTTGGAAAAAAAGACCCAACGTTGGCCCAACTATCCCGAGAGCGAGAACAATAGGGACAGTAATTATCAGTAAATGTCAGCACTTGTCTAAGTTTTTCAGCAGGGACAGTAAACGGGTCAGTAATTGTCTAATTTTTTCAGCACCGACTAAGATTGTCAGCACTTTTCTAAGTTTATCAGTACCGGCAGTAAAAAGGTCAGTAATTGTCTAAGTTTTACAGTAACGACGGCACATCGTCAGTAATTTTCTAAGTTTGTCAGTAAAAAATGGGAATGTCAGTACGTTTTTGCCTTAGTAGTGGTACCATACGACATACAAATTATTATGTATAGTTGAAGATTGTTGAGATAAACATCTTTGTCTCAGTAATGTATAACAAAATATTGACTTCTAAAAAGTTATTGGATAAAGAATTTTGGCCTCTTTGAGCCCTTAATGTGATAAGTCAGCACTGTTTTCTTGATATCAAATGAAAGATCTTGTAGTTCTGTACAAATATTGTTCAGTATGTCTTAACAAAATAATTTTACTTAAAAAGATATGATCCAAAATGTCTCAAAAAATCAGTCATAAATCGTGTCTTAAATTTTCACCCCTATTGATATTCCATACTAAGCACTGCCGGAAGATATCCTGACCCAGGTGCAGTATGAGAACATGTCCTCTATCATCACTGAAAATTTCAGCTCTCTAGCTTAAGTCGTTTTTGAGTTCCATCACAGACAAGGAGGTCGTCTGAATTTCGATAAAAGGCCGATAACTCTCGACTAAAAGTAAATATATCCCTAAAAAGACCTGCCGAATTAACTTCAGATATAAACGCATCAACCCTGAAAATTTGAAGAAAATCGGACGAGCCATCTCCGAGAAATCTTCTGCACGAATTTTGTAAGAAGAAAAAAGAATAAAAACTAGATACGATCTCGTTGCTTGCAACGAGTGGGTCTTCCGTCCAATTCTTGATGAGATGAGATGAGATTTTGATTGGGATATTTATTCTAAATTATTGATAAAGATTGTGAAGAACAACTATTTTGCCTCCATAATCTGTAAAAAGACATTGAATATTAAGGACTTAAAAATTCGAGTTCTGACCCCTCGCGGCCCCTAATGTTGGAGATCAGCCTTTTTTCTGCATATCATCTTTAGTTAAAGCTCTCAGGATTTTGATCAATTTTTGTTCAACAAGTATTCAGAGATTCGTTTTCGTTTTTGAATTATTTGCATGAGAAATATTTAAAGGCCAACCCTTCAACTCCATAATGGAGACGTTAAGCGAAAAATGAAAGGTTGCATATTGTTCGGAATATTATTTTGAACATCTTTGCTTCAATATAACTTATCAAAATATTTCTCTCTTTCGACATATGAAGCGTCAAAGATTGAGCATTCTGGCCCCTTGAGGCCCCTAATTATGTACCATACGACATAAAAATCATAATATATATTTGTAAATGGTTGAAACAAACATCTTTGCTTCAGTAATGTATTACAAAATATTTAATGATAAAACGTTATCGATTTAAGACTTTTGGCCCCTCTTGGCCCCTAATTTGAGTGCCCATCCCCGTTTTCTTGATTTCATCTTAAAGCTCTTATGATTTTGAACACTTTTTGTTCAACAACTATTCAGAGATTATGTTTTGTTTTCGAGTTATTTGCAAAAGCTATATTTAAGGGCAAGCCCTTCTACTCCCTAACGGGAACGTTTAGAGAAAAATGAAAGGTTGCATATTGTTTGGAATATTATTTTGAACATCTTTTGTTCAATATTACTTATCAAAATATTTCTCTCTTTCGAGATATAAAGCATAAAAGATTAAGCATTCTGGCCCCTTGTGGCCCCTAATTATGTACCATACGACATAAAAATCATAATATATTAATATATAGTTGTAAATGATTGAGATAAACATCTTTGCTTCAGTAATGTATTACAAAATATTAACTGATAAAGAGTTATCGATTAAAGAATTTTGGCCCCTCTTGGCCCCTAATTTGAGTTCCAAGCCCCTTTTTCTTGATTTCATCCTAAAGCTCTTATAATTTTGAACACTTTTTGTTCAACAACTATTCAGAGATTCTTTTTCGTTTTCGAGTTATTTGCATGAGAAATATTTAGGGGCCAACTTTTCAACACCCTAATGGGGACGTTTAGCGAAAAATGAAAGATTGCATTTTGTTTAGAACATTATTTTGAACATCTTTTGTTCAATATTACTTATCAAAATATTTCTCTCTTTCGAGATATAAAGCGTCAAAGATTAAGCATTCTGGCCCCTTGTGGCCCCTAATTATGTACCATACAACATAAAAATCATAATATATAGTTGTAAATGGTTGAGATAAACATCTTTGCTTCAGTAATATATTACGAAATATAAACTGATAAAGAGTTATCAATTAAAAACTTTCGGCCCCTCTCAGCCCCTAATTTGAGTTACCAGCCCCTTTTTTCTTGATGTCATCCTAAAGCTCTTATGATTTTGAACACTTTTTGTTCAACAACTATTCAGAGATTCTTTTTCGTTTTTGAGTTATTTGCAAAAGAAATATTTAGGGGCCAACCCTTTCACTCCCTTATAGGGACGTTTAGCGAAAAATAAAAGGTTACGTATTGTTCAGAACAATATTTTGAACATCTTTTGTTCAATATTACTTATCAAAATTTTTCTCACTATCGAGATATAAAGCGTCAAAGATTTATCATTCTGGCCCCTTGTGGCCCCTAATCATGTATTATACGACATTAAAATCATAATATATAGTTGTAAATTGTTGAGATAAACAATTTTGCTTCAGTAGTGTATAACAAAATATTGACTGTTAAAGAGTTATCGAAAAAAAGACTTTTAGCCCCTTTTGGCCCCTAATGTGATGAGTCAGCACTTTTTTCTTGATATCATATTAAAGATCTTGTTATTCTGCATAAATTATGTTCATTATATTTTAACAAAATAATTATACTTAAAAAGATATGAGGCAAAATGTCTTAAAAAATCAGTCATGATTCATGTCCTAAATTTTGACCCCTACCTAGCTTCCATACTAGACATTTACGGAAAATATCCTGACGCAGGTGCAACATGGCAACATGTCCTTTATTATCACTGAAAATTTCAACGCTCTAGATTAAGCCGTTATTGAGTTCTATCACAAACAAGGAGGTCGTCTGAATTTTAAGAAAAGGGCGATAACTCTAGACCGGAAGTGATTTTTAAAAAATCCTTAAGCCGGAATTAACTTCAGAGAATTTTGCACAAACTCTGAAAATTTGAAACAAATCGGATCAAAGATCTCTGAGAAATCGTCTGCACAAAATTTGTGCAGAAAAAAAGAATAATAAGAAAATTGAAAAAGAAACATAAAAATAATAGAAGGGTCTTCCGCTGAAGACGGAAGACCCTAATAATAATAATAACTAGAGCAAAGCTCGTTGCAAAGCAACGAGTAGGTCTTCCGTCCTGTTTTTACCGGAAGTGACGTCAACAAAAAGAAGCAATGTGTTTAGTCATCTCAAGTGACTATATATTCAATTTTTCGTCAAAACCTTCAAAAAAGCTATTTTTGACTACTTCCGGTTTGACCGGAAGTGATGTCGACGGACGGAAAATTAAGTTTTATGCTTCCAATGACATATGTTACCCAAAAACTTGTCAAGAACGGCAAAAATATGCAATTTCCGACTACTTCCGGTTTGACCGGAAGTGACGTTAAC
This sequence comes from Saccostrea cuccullata, assembly GCF_032062105.1. Classification (NCBI taxonomy): domain Eukaryota; kingdom Metazoa; phylum Mollusca; class Bivalvia; order Ostreida; family Ostreidae; genus Saccostrea; species Saccostrea cuccullata. The sequence continues at coordinate 27,740 of NW_026940076.1, forward strand.
GGACGAATTTTGACGACACCAATAGATTAGGCTTGGCATTTTAAGCAACTTTGCTTCTTGGACGTATTAAAAATTCTCAATACTTTTTGAGATATTAATTAAAAACTTTTGGCCCCTTTTAGCCCTTAAATATATGGGCCAGCCCCAGATCGTTAATATGTTTCAAAAGATCGTGACATTCTTAACACCTTTTGTTCTTTATGTTTTTACAAAATATTAACACGTAAAAAGATTTTGCAAAAAATATGTGAAAAATTTCTAAATTCCCGATAGGACTTTTTTTGAGCCATAGCAAGCGCCATCGTGCTGCACTTCCGGAGAATAAAAAAGGTATGTGTCACATCAGCACATATTGCTCTATCATTGCTGAAAATCTTATGTTTCTGTCTAATTGCACTTTTGAGAAAACTGCTGGACAAAGTGACCCTCTGTAATCACTTAATCGCGGAAATCTCGAAACCGGAAGTGACGTCATAGAAACAAAAAATTATATATCAGGTTTGACGAATGTTCTATCAGTCCTGAAAGTTTTATGAAAATCGATCGGCCCCTTTTTGAGAAATCGCGTGCACAAATTCGGTAAGAAAAAAAAACAATAATAAAAATAGTGGAAAAGAAATCTAAGAATAAAGTAAGGTCTTCCGCTGAAGACGGAAGACCTTAATAATAATAATAATGATAATAATAATAATAAAGGTAAAAAAGAAACCGAAGACTAATAGAAGGGTCTTCCGCTGAAGACGTAAGACCCTAATAATACTTTATTTAAAGAGGGTAACCCGATTAGTCCAATGCACTAGTCTTCCTCGGGGCCCTCTAAACACATTCACAATAATACAATTATAAATAACATTGTTCAATATTATAATAAATAACACAATATGATGTACAAATACAATTATGTATAGAGATCGATTTTAGGATATGGATTATATTTCTTTAGTTGCAGCATGTTATAATAAATTTTTCTACATTTTTACGAAATGTTTGTAAAGTTGGTGAAAAACGTATATGCAAAGGTAATTTGTTCCATAAATGAACACCGCAATAATGAAAAGAATTTTTAAATTGATTTGTTCGATGGTAGTTGAAGGTCATAGTTTGTTTCAGATCGTAGAACATAACTATTAGAAGAAATAAATTCAAAAGAGTCTCTTAAAGGCAGAGATTTTAAGCACCGCCTTCAAAAATACCTGGTCTGGGTAGCCCTGTCAATCAAGTGCATGATAGTCCATCATTGGATGCTGGGACTTGATTCACATTTTCTTACTGGTCCCTGTGTATACCCGGAACACCTTGTTTGGGACTCGTTGGGACCTTCAAATTCACTCATGATCCTTTGATGTTTACCGAACATGGTATAGAGAAACTGTATTACTATGAAAATTTTCATCTTTATAATACGCGTATAAGAATAAAATATACCTTTAGTATTTGAAAGAATTATAATATGATCTGTATTTTTTTTAAATTCACCTTTGGTACATAAGACTTAAATTTTCAAATGAAATTCTGATATTAATTTTAGATGGGATCCTGGGGATGAATGAATTTTAAAAGACTAATTTGGATGTTACAGAATTTTTTTAACACTAACATTTAAAACGATCCTTGTTTTAATATTTGAATTTATAGTATGATATCATAGGGGTGTTTTCAAACAGTCAAAAATAAATCAATATATAATTGAAAAACTTTTTATTATTAATTTTAAAATTTCTTAAAATCTGGGTATTTCACTGTGTATTAAATCACTTCCTGTGTATAAGATTTAGGAGACAGGTGGCCACAGGTAGACTGCTAGCCCCCAGGCATTCACACCTGTACAAAATAAGCCCCTCCCTCACCTGGAATTTACCACCAGGTAAAAAATATCTGCCTTTAAATAAGTGGGTGCCATACCATGAAGTGTTTTGTACAGTAATACATATTTATGAAAGTCAATTAACTCATATATGGTCAGCCATCCAAGTTTTTTTCAAATAATGGCAGAGAAGGGGCATCATAAGCCACATCTAGTATAATCCAGGCTGCCCTTTTTTGTAATTTAAAAACTCTATCTATGCCAGCACCTGGTGCATTACCCCAAATAGTTAGATAATAATTCAATGAAGGCAGAATGTATGCATTATAAAATAGTTTCCTCGTGTGTAAGGGAAGAAATTTTTTAATTCTGCGTAATGTATACAATTTATAAGTCAAAGATTTACAAACTGAGTCAATATGGTAATTATAGCGCAATGAATGATCAATATGTACTCCTAAAAGTTTTTCAGATTCAACATTTTCAATTAATTTGTTTGAAGCATATAGATTTAGTTCAGGGGAATTTATTCTTGATTTTCTTTGTTGTTCCCATAAGCATACATATTGTCTTGTTGGAACACCAATTTTCAATCTCATTCAAATCAAAGTTTAGAGCATTCTCAATACCTTCTATATTTTTATGATATGTATGTAAAGTTGCATCATCAGCAAACATATCAATCTCTGTTCTATTTACATGTAAAGGAAGATCATTTATATACAATGAAAATAACAGGGGACCTAAGATAGATCCTTGGGGCACTCCTGCTGTGACGGGCAAAAAATCAGAGGAATATGTACCTATTTTTACACACTGAGACCTTGACGTTAAATAAGATTGAAACCATTTAATAGCCATTTAGTAAAAAATGATATGATTGAAGTTTATTTATTAGGATATCATGATTAACCAAATCAAACGCCTTGCTAAAATCAATGAAAGTTATGCCTACTAAATTTCCTTGGTCCATAGCTTTTAGCCAATTATCTGTAAGTTTTGTTAGAGCCGTTTGACATGAATGAAATTCTCGAAATCCAGACTGTGATTTAAATAAAACATCAAAGCTAGAGGTAAAGTTGCGTATTTGGTTGGCTATGTGTTTTTCAACCAATTTTTGATAATGTTGGAAGAATGGATATCGGTCTGTAGTTCCCTGGATCTGCGTGGTTGCCATTTTTGAAAATAGGAGTGACTTTTGCTTGTTTTAAACAGGATGGAAATACTTCATTAGTGATGCTAGAATTTATAAGATGTGTAATAGATTTGCATATAACACTTGCCGAGAGCTTTAGAAGACGAGGCCCAATCAAGTCTATACCTGCTGACTTGTTTACATCAAGTGCATTCAACATATCTAATACTTCAAACTCACTTATTTGATTAATACTGAAAAATTTTCTTTCCTTAGTTTAGTTTCTGTAAATTGATTCAATAATTCGGAATCAAAACTTTTTACTGACATATATGCTAATAACTTACACGATATTTCCCTAAAGTGTTTGTTAAAAATATCAACAATATCCTGTAAATCTTCGAAATCCGAACCATTTTGTGAAATACGGGTAGGTGTGAAATTTTTTGAATCAGATACCAAATGGTTTAAATAACTCCACATTTCTTAAGGACTTGAGCTTTCTTCAATTGCTGATTTGTAATACTTTGATTTGGCTTGATCTATTAATTGTGTGACTTTATTTCTCCAAAATTTGTAATTTTCTGAATTTCTTTGTAGATGATATGTATCACGTAAATGTCTAGCATCATTTATTTCCTGTGCAAGCCATTTTGGTCGAATTTCTGTCTTGACTCTTTTAGTTTTTACTTTGGCATGCTTGTTAAGAATATCATTAAATAATGCATAAAATGTATTCATTATCTCGTTTGGGTCTTTTAGTTCAAGAAGAGTTAAAATTTGCATTTTCTAAATCTCTTAGAAACTCATTTTCATTGAATTGTTTAAAATCTCTATATTGGATTTCAGTATGTTTTCCTCTACGATGTATACAGTTAGTTTTCCGTGTCAAACATACAGGGTAGTGGTCAGAAATAGCAATAGGGGGCACACTAGTTTCACATATGTTTCCTGGTTTGGTAGTATAAAAATGATCAATCAAGGTACTTGAGGTACTTGTTATTCTAGTAGGGACAGTAACTATATCTGTGAAAGTCCAAACTTCTCTAGAGCAAATGTCCAGTATTGTGGGGGGGGGTCTTTCATTAAATCAATATTGAAATAACCTGATAGTATTATTTCAGCATCGTCACAGCAGAAGGCACGGTTCACCTCCCTTTCTAGTTCCTGCGCCCAGCAGGAGGGGGCAGATGGTGGACGATAAGCAGAACAATAAAATATTGGTTTTGAATTTTTCAGATTTATCTCTAGCCAGATTGTCTTAATATTACTGATTTCAACAGGTCGATTAGAATACTCGAAATCGGGTATTATCCGTGAAATCGCGTATAATACTCGATAATAGGGTATCGTTGAATCCGCGAAATCGGGTATAGGAGGTGTAATCACTTAATAAAACATAAACAATGGGATGGCGCATGTTGCCGAGTTAACTTTCATCTAGATACACATGTTTTCTAAAGGTATCACTAGCCAAGTAAGAATTTGGACGTAAAGATTAATGCGCTCGGGACAACAAATACCCGTGGAGCTCAGTACATTTCATGATCTGCACACAAAAAGGCGTTCGATTTGCTTTATATTTTTCCTTATGTTGAAAGTATATGCATCTTCCTTATGTTCATTCCCAACACAACAGAACTGTGAAGTATCAGAATTTGGGAATTTATAATAATTCCACATCAACACGACAAACATGAACAATTTGTAAATAAATAAAATTATACGGAAACACATTTCACACACAAGATATGATGCCATGTATAAACAAGGGATTGTCTATCGTATCTAATTATGCGTCATTAATTACTTTCACATTCATCTTGTGCATAAAATCAAATTTATTTATGAATGTGTAAATAATGAAATTATAAAAATGTCTTAAACTTCGGCTAAAAGAACCGTCTTTCTCTTTTTTTTTAAATCTTTTCTTTTTTATTTATCATTCAAACATATTTGCAGAATATGTCTTCAACATATTAGCAGAATCTGTCATAGTTTCAGGAATACAGGTTATGAGAGAACATAACTGGTGATCGTTTGATTTCGCTAAGACATCACTATTTTACCATTTCTTGGCGACTTCAAAAGGGGGGGGGGGGGGTGAGGGGGTGCTAAAGGCTTCTTGACCACCTCTGACAAAACAACCTCGACTGTGTTCACTTCTACATGTGTCCAAGAGACCTCTCTTTGAATGTCACGGTCGGTTAAACTCGGTCATATATTTTTAATCGTATGGAAGATTTATTCATCAAATAAAAATCATATACATTGTAGGTAAACAAAAAGCAACCTGTTATTTTCTAACACAATATGAGACTACAAGTAACTAGAATTCATGTTTATTTTTAAACACATTGTTTCATAATAGATGAGTATTAAGAAAAGTTTTTGCCATGAGTAATAAGTACCACAGGTAAAACTAAAAGAAAACTGTGACATATTGTCTAGAACCAATCAGATAGTGCGTTGTATTAGCATATTATAATGAGGTTTAAGATAGCGATATAAAAAAATATAGAAGGTAAAGAAGTAAATTTACCCTGTCTATCAAATAGAATAATAAAGAAAGGAAGTGGCTACGATTTTTATGAAATTTTAATGTCCGATGAGGAATTATATTCCCAAAAAGTAAGACAAGAGTTTCCAAGGCGATTGAACACTCCATTATTTCAGTTTGTTCATTAATATGTTCATAAACGTAACAACTATAAGAAATGTGAAAACTTGACTATGTAATTCATATTTCAATATGACTGTACCTCGATCCTTAATTGAGAAATTTAATGTGTTATAAGCTCATGAAAAGATGTACACATTTGATTTTTATTTATACCCCCCCCAAAAAAAAAACAGGAAAATCCTGTTCATATGACTTCTCGCTCTCAATTTTCACACAAATCATAAAATAAAGGTAAAATAGCATATCTTGTATCGATTAAAATGCAACCAAAAAATTTACGGTGTGTTTGAATAAAAATTTTATGCTAAATTGACATAAAAAAGTTACTCACCGTCAATTAGCTATTTTAATTATAACTGTTTTCCCGTGGGTATCTGTTTAATCTTATTTTATTTTCTTCTTTATAATAACGTTGGTATTCTATTATGGCAGAGATATACAATTATGACTCGCTTATGCTGTACTCTCAAACTGTGAGGAATAATTTATATTTCACGAGAAAGGGACGCCATACACTTTTCAGTAAAAATACATAACACGGCGTTAGTCGTTTAATTTCTTTAAAATTTCACGTTTTGTGAATAGTGCACAAATAAGAAAATTAAGTACATGGAATACTTTAATGGGAAATAAAGACAAACGAAGTGTAGTTATTTGTTTTTAGAAATTATATTGAAAAATAATAACGCCATTGTGTCCTCTTTGTTACCCCAGCAATGTTTGTCGTGTGATTTTAAACTTATTTGAAAACCGTATGAATTAGGTTTAATAAAAATAGATCCACAAGATACTGATGTACAAGTAACAGTTACTGGCATAATGCGCCGTTGCTGTATTCTTTAGTTTTTATAGAAAGTTGCACGGAATACCCGATTTCGCGGATTCAACGATACCCTTATATCGAGTTTTATACGCGATTTCACGGATAATACCCGATTTCGAGTGTTCTCTCCGACCTGTTCAAAGTCAGTTCTACGTTTATATGAAAACTCATTTGAAATGTATATTAAAATTCCACCACCTGCCTTTAGTAAACGATCTTTTCTTTCGAAAACAAAGCCCTCAATGTTTAATTCAGAGTTGTCTATCTGCTCTGTCAAAAAAGTTTTACATAAACCTAAAATATCTAAAGTTTGTCTGTTTTGAAGCAATAGTTTTATTTCATATTTTTTTGGAATAATATGACATATATTTAAATTTCCGAATCGTAAACCTTTTTTTACCAACCCAAATCCTTGGTTATTTTGTGTTGTTTGAATATCATTTTTATGGGTCAAAGGAACTGTTTTCTTTACTTGTGTAACAGATTTGAATGAGCTTGACATAGGAGAAATACAGTAGTTTGTTTAGCTGAATTCTGGCTAATTTTAGAATCTGTGTTCGATTGAGTCTTACTTTTAACATGTGGTTTTCTTGTCAATTTAAAATTCGTAAAGTTATAACAGTTATCAGTATCGCCACATAAACATTGAAAGTTGTTACAATCATTACAAATAATGCTAAGGATAGAAAATGTACTAGGGTTTGATAATGATTTAGTATGGTTGTTGACGGCTACACATTCTTTGCCTGATACCTAGTACATGTACGGACAGGATTTCGTCTTGTGTCCTTATTCCCCGCAATTCCAACAATCAAGCTTTCGTCCGTGTCTACAGTGGCGCGATGTGTGTCCGTGTTCACTGCAGAAGTAGCAAGTCACAGACAGGTAAAAACTTGCATTGGAGTCCCTACTGGTTTGACCGGAATTTACCCGTAAAATTGAAACTTCGCTGTTTATTCGTTTGAGAAGCACGGACGTCCCCTTGTCTGAAAGATGAATCCCGTCTTTCCAATAATACATATGGTTAACCTCCTTGAATTCACTTCTGTTGGTAATAAATGATCCTCCGTATTCATCACATACATATTTTAAGTGTGGTATTCACATGAGACACATCTACATCCCGTCTTGGTAACACTTCGGAAAAATAAACTTTGGTTCCCGGAAAACGATGTTTGATGTTGGATATTATTTCCGCGGCATCATATTCAATGGCGTCCATGTCTCGATGAGATGAGGCATCATTCCCCCCGGCTTGTATGATGATGTGGGAGTATTCTTCTACATCTATCCTGAGAAGTTTTGTTTGGATGTGGGAAAGTTTAGCCCCTCTATTAGTTCTTACATGAACATCCTTTTGAAGTCCTCTGGTTCTTACCCGCTGTAGGATTGAACTGCCAATAAGAAGTTTTTTACTTCCGCATTTTTCCTTTTTTTTCATTTGTAGATTTTGCAGGTGTATGTAGAGGATGGTCCTGCGAGTCGGTGTTTGTACTAGAATCAGCTGTACATTTTGTTTTCTTTTCCGATAAGGGATGCTCACGCTGGGTGTGTCTGGATACGGAATTTGTTGGTACAGAATTCAACCCATGTACGTCTGTTTCCTTGGTTTTTATAACCTTGACTGTTGTCTGAGTGTTTTTGTCAATCAGTATTGGTTTGCTGTGATCGTCTCGTTGTTGACATTTTAGTTTTTCTTTCAATTCATGTAGCTCTTTAGCTAAATCACAGATTGACTGTTGTAAGGATTGGATTGTACTGGCACACTGTGTACAATCATGTACATCACTTGACGGACTTGACGGACTGGTCGACACAAGAGAAGTACTTTTAACTGGAGTTGATGCCATTTGTGGTGATGATTGTCCCAGCGCATTACTAATATTGTTTGTGTCCTTGCTCTTGATGTCATGGACGAATTTATCCAGCCAGGTATTTGCCGAGGAACCTTGAATATGTAAAACACTTGTTCCAGCATACAGTGTGGCCGTAACAGAATCACAAGCAGACTTGAAAATCTGTCCATTTTTACCTACTTCTTTAATTGGTTTTAGTTCCTCTTTCAAATAGTTCAAAATCTTTTCATATTTCTCCTGTTGGAATGACACAGTTATACTGTATTTGTTAAATGTCACATTTAGATAGTGTGGTACAGTGGACCTTCAGATATCCGGACGCCAGATATCCGGATGCTTCAGTATCCGGACGATTTTTCATCGGAACGAAATTTTTAAATGTTATTTTGTCTTGTTTAACTGGTGATTCAGATATCCGGATGCTTCACATATCCGGACAAATTGACTGGGAACCAAAGGTCCGGATAAATGAGGGTACTCACATCAGTAGTGGTGATATTTTCATCTCCATCAAATGATTGTGTAAGTCCAGAGAAGGATTTGAATAAGCTTGAATTAATACTTTGATCCATATATTCATTTGACTCAGCCCTATATTTTGGTAAGGTAAAACATAACACAATCACACATAGTAATTCAACATAGCTAACAGGTGAGATCAGAGCTGCTCCAAAATACGTCTTATGAGTTCGGTTGGTCTGAATATGTACTGAAAACTTACCTTTAAACGAACACTTGCTAGGGGGCATTTTTACACAAAATGTTTAAACCTTTCGGAAAGACATAAAATCTTTTTAATAGATCGTTAAAGTAAAGACTTGTATGTATTTTAAACATATCTATAAAAAAGAATGTTAAAAAAGATGGAAAAAATCTAAATGCGTAACTTTGTTATTTCAATGTTTTATTGTACGTATTGACTTCGAATCGGGATCGGTCCGCTTTTCCGTTATATTTGATCGGGTTGAGAATCGACATATTACAAAAATTTTCTTTTCCGCGAATTCAAACGACCGCGATTTGCTACAGAATAAACAAATCGCAATCTTTTCCGACCGCGATTTTAACCTGCTGTACAGTATATCATTATATGTGAAATGAATATATGACTTCTAAATAATACGTATTTATAAAAAAACAGTAAATCATTTCAAGATAAGCGGCTTTTTAAGGCATCTCCGATATAGATTTGCACTTTGTGATTGTACTATTATAGGAAGTATTTTTTTTTATTATAATCATACTATTAATTTATGTATGATGTATGTGTAAACAATGGACCAGTGCATTTAGTCCATCAAGCCGCGATTTGTCCATTCAACCCATTGGCTCAGAACAATTAAATTGACTCTTTGATGGTAAATGGAACAGCAAATTGCCACATGATGACTGAAATCGTATCTCTATAAGCCCTATTTCAATGTGGATCGCAGATTTGCTTGTGTTATCAATGTTGGTACACAAATTTGATGATTTGTTGACATGGTGTTTGTTTTGTTCATATTTGATTATGACCTCAATAACCTCTTAAAGACGGCGTTGTTTTGTTTCCTGTATGAAGATGGTGTTTACTCAGGGTTTAGATGACGAAAACGGAATACTATTCAACACAATAATTTTGTTAAATAAAAAATGTAGGCAATGGACACAATAAATAAGGTATTACACAGTATCAATTTAAAACTGAAATATTTTATTCTTTGTAGAAAATATTCAAGAACGAATTTTAAAATTAATTAAATGGTGCATGTTACAGGGGAAATTCGGTCTAAATTTTCATTTTTTTTTTATTTTAGAAAATTTTATGATTGTTAAAATTTATGTATTATCAAAAAAAATTGATTGAATTACAATAAAAAAAAAGTAAATGATTTTGAACTAATACAATTTTAAATAATACAGAGCACATGTACAGTTAAGGTTACAGAAAGGAGGCGGAGCCTAATTTGTATTGGAAAAACTTGACTATAACATCATACACAACATACGTCATACAACATTTCTTTAAAATACCACAAAATGTGTTTATCTGCTAATTTAACCAGTAAGAAATCATCAAACTATATAAAACCTTACTACAGCGTGTTGTTTTGTCGTTAGTTAAATCCCACATAACAAGTTATAAACAAGTCACTGATTGCAAAACACTTGTCAATATGACGTCATTTCTTACAACGTGAAGTAGTTTGTATGCAGTGAGAGCCAGATCAAGTATATTTTCTCAACAAAATATGTATTCTCTAATTAAATAACAAATTGTTTACAGATATTCTATGGGCCAATAACTTGAATTTAATGTCTTCTTCAGTATTTTATTAATATATTTTCTGTACATTACGTATTTAATTGACACTGCCGTATATTTGTATCCAAACATCGGAGGGTAATATGGGGGTTTTGATAAATCGATCTAGTGCAAGGGCATACACTCTTTGGTTCAAAGTAAGCTTTTACATTTCAACTATAGACCTATTAAGGTATCTGAAAAGTGCTGCGATCCTGATGAAATCTTAAAAACAATTTAACTATGTCAATATTTCATGCCGCTGACCAGCAAAAAATATAAGTATAAGTCATACAAGTATAATTTTAACAATGAAATTGCAGAATTTAGACAGGATCACAGCACGTTTTAGAAACTACAATACGTGTTGAAAATATTTATATACTAAACTTGGAAATTTAACTTGGTTAAGCCCTTGCACTAGTGATATTTATATGTAACATCAATACTTCCAGTTAATGTGCTAAAATCGCGTGACTGCCGCATCACGTGACTAGTCTAAATATAAAATATAATCGTCTTCGATATGTAGTTATTAATCATAATTACAATAATTCGATATAAATAATATACTAAAAATAATCGCCATCTCGATTACGAATACATTTTCAATGAAAAAATTAGTAAAAATTTCCATTGAGCACCTTAACTGTACTGTGTATTATCTCTATAATTTAATCATTGACCACATATAAATATTTTATCAACAGAACAATTGCAAGAAAAGTAAACTGAGACTATAAATACTTCAGAGGTCTTATCATTAAAAATTTTGTAATATTGGGTTTTAAGAAGAGTATAATTAGAAAATGACAGAGGACATTCGTTCCTTTTATATTTTGTTGTTTAAAGAATTTTTTATTTTTACTTTGAATATTTTGCGAGTAAAGAAACTATTGGTAATAGTGTTAAAAATTGAAGTATGTGTATTTTCGAAGAAATACTCTTGCATGAAAGGAAGTTCATTGCTCTATTTATTCGAGTCATAGGTCTACAATATACAGTTGGTGGTTTTCCATTCTTTTCATTGGAATCTCTTGTGATTTGAGTGAACGCCATCTCAAATTCTTTGAAAATGACTTCATAGATAATTTGTACGAATAATGTAAATTATACAAAGTTCATGCTATTGTATGTAAACTCTAGTTAAAAAGCTTGTACATATATGAACCAAGAAGTGTTATAATAATAACCTGTTCATGAAGAGGCTGTTTTCTGAATTTAAGGGGACCGACTGGGTTCCTTTGTGTAATATTTCGCACATCATAGTAAAATGAAATGTATTTACTTTTTTAAAGCAATTGTTTTCACTCAACTAATAAAATTAAACTAACCAAAATAAAAAATAACGGGTTTAAAAATTGTATTAAAATTTAAGTATGAAATTTTTAAAACGATGTTTTAATAGATAGGTAGATTCACGTTGTAGTCATGTCATTTTGACATTTGATTAAGTGACACTCATTGAGAAGGGGTGATAAAAATTCTTATAAAAGAAAAAAACTCTTAAACATATGCTCTTGAAATTTTAAACATAGACAATTAATAACGCAGCACAGTTAAGGTGCGAAATGGAAATATCGACAATGTTTCGTAATTAAAAATGATTCATAATCGGGATGGCAATTATGTTTAGTAAATTATTTATATCGCATAATTGTAATTATTGTTAATAGCTACATATTGAGGACGACTAAGATATCATATTAAAAATTGTCACGCGATGCGGCAATCACGTGATTTACTTGCAGTAATGATGTTACCTATAAAATTCACTAGTGCAAGGGCATCACCAAGTTAAAATTCCAAGTTAAGTTTATAAATATTTCCAACACGAATTGTAGTTTCTGAAAAGTGCTGCGATCTTATATCAATTCTGCAGTTTTAGTTCTAAAATTATATTTGTATGACCGAATGCTATATGTTTTGCTGACTATGAACCATGACGTGTATGCCCTTGCACTAGTATTTTTCAAGTACTTCATTTTACTGGGCCAAGAGAGATGAAACTCATGTGAACGCATCCTCAGGTAGTGTAGATTCAAGTTTGTTCAAATCATGACCCCCTGGGGCTAGGGTGGGGCCAAAATGGCAGACCAGAGATTTACAGAGGAATTATTGGAAAAACCTTTTTCTAAAGAACCACTGTGGCCAGGAATGATGAAACTCATGCCGAAGCATCCCCGGGTACTGTAGATTCAAGTTTGTTTAAACCATGACCTCTGGGGTAGGGTGGTGCCAAAATGGCTGATCAAAGTTTTACATAGGAGTATATAGGAAAAATCTTTAAAAATCTTCTTCTCAAGAACCACTGGGCCAGGAAAGATGAAACTCGTGTGGAATCATCCTCAGGTAGTGTAGATTCTAGTTTGTTCAAATCATGACCCCTTGGGGGTTAAAATTCAAGCCGCCCCCCCCCCCACCTCAGTAAACTTTCAGTTTTGATCTGAAATGTGTTTATTCCTAGCCGATGTTCTCAGGTGAGCACTGTGGCTCCTGGGCCTCTTTTTGGCAAAACAAGATAGTAAACGTCGCAAAGTCAGTGATCCTGGTTTTATTTGAAAGAGCAAAATAAGTGGAGAATGCATACCAAATATTTAGTCTCTATCTCCCACAGTTCAAAAGTAATGCCGAAGGTTAAAGTTGACAACAGACAGACAAACAAACAGGCAGGACCAAAACATATACACATGGTATCTATCGATCAATAAAATGTGGATCTTTCCTGCATACATGACGTGAAGTCGCCCTCATGGCGCGGTGGTTAGAGCGTCTGCTCTAGAGTCGCAAAGTAAGAAGTTGATGCCTACGTTGCAGGTTCAAAACCCACTGTGGGACTGTGGGACGTGGAGACCGGTCCTTCGGATGAGATCGTATAAACTGAAGTCCCGTGTCGCAGTAGGTGCTGGTACGATTAAGATCCCTCCCTGCTCAATGACCCTGCATGAGTACTGAGTATAGTACAAAATTTGCAGCTCTCCACCGACAAGTGGTGGTGTCTCCATATGAGTGAAAATTGTCGAGAGGGGCATTAAACAATAAACAATCAATCAACATACATAACGTGATTTATAAATGACGTCATCAAAGTCTAACGGCTGCAAATTTTGAGCTTTTTCATTAACATTTACCCAATGCCATTCAGGATTAATATCCCAACTAAATGTTTGTTGGGAAAAATGCATTTTCAAGCCTAATTTAAAGATTTTGGTTGAATTTTTCAGTGTAGCAGGCCTACCTGGTTTCCCTCTCTTTTCAAGCCTTTAAGCTCACCTGAGCCGAAGGCTTAAGTGAGCTTTTCTGATCAAATTTGTCCATTGTCTGTCGTCGTTCACAGCACAGTTAAGGTTACAAAAAGGAGGCGGAGCCTAATTTGTACGGGAAAACTTGACTATGACATCATTCACAATATACGTCATACAACATTTCTTTAAAATGCCACAAAATGAGTTTATCTGCTTTAACCAGTAAGAAATCATCAAACTACATAAAAACTTACTACAGCGTGTTGTTTTGTCGTTAGTTAAATCCAACATTACAAGTTATAAACAAGTCACTGATCGCAATACATTTCTTACAATGTGACGTAGTTTGTATGCAGTGAGAGACAGATCAAGTAATATTTTCTCAACAAAATATGTATTCTCTTATTAAATGAAATATCATTTACAGATATTATATGGGTCAATAACTTGAATTTAATGTCTTCTTTACTATTTTATTAATATATTTTCTGTACATTACGTATTTAATTGACACTGCCGTATATTTGTATGCAAGTACATCGGAGGGTAATGTGGGGGTCTTTATAAATCGATCTAGTGCAAGGGCATACACTCTATATATCAAAGTAAGCTTTTACATTTCAACTATAGAACTATCTGAAAAGTGCTGCGATCCTGATGAAATCTTAAAAACAATTTAATTATATCAATATTTCATGCCGCTGACCACCAAAAAATATAGCATTTGGTCATACAAGTTGAATTTTAACAAAGAAATTGCAGAAATTAGACAGGATCGCAGAACTTTTTAGAAACTTCAATGCGTGTTGAAAATATTTTTATGCTAAACTTGGAAATTTAACTTGGTTATGCCCTTGCACTAGTAATATTTATAGGTAACATCAATAGTTCAAGTCAATGTGCTAAAATCGCGTGACTGCCGCATCACGTGACTAGTCTAAATATAAAATATAATTGTCATTGATATGTAGTTATTAATCATAATTACAATTATCCGATATAGATAATGTACTAAAAATAATTGCCATCCCGATTACAAATACATTTTTAAATACAAAATTTTGTCGATATTTCCATTGCGCACCTTAACTGTGTTGCGTTGTCGTCCCTGTCGTTGTCGTCGCCATTGTTTTTGTAAACTTTTCACATGTTTGACTTCTTCTAAAGAACTACTGGGCCAATTTCATCCAAACTTGGCACAAGGTACAGCGTCGTGCAAAATGTATTCGCGGAAAAATGGCGGTCGTCGTAAAACGTTCACGCTTCGCGTTTTTTCAAATCGTTCTAAATCATTCTGCAATCGCTTTTTTGCATTTTGACATCATCCCCAAAACCGCGTAAGGTCAAAGTTTACCGTGATGTCATGTTTGACGTCTGCTAAAGTTAGACTCCCGAATATTACAGACTGTAAACAATGTGGGTAGAAAATCAAAAGAACTGCCCTTAGAGAAAAAACAGCTGATTATAGATTTGAAAGAAAACGGACATAAAGTCAGTGAGATCTCAAGAATTATGAAAATTCCCGAATCTACATGTAGATCAATTTTGAAAACGTTTCATCAGCGAAAAAGTGTGGAAAGAGTTCCTCGTTCGGGACGTCCCAGGAAAGTGTCAAAACGTGGTGAAGTAAGATTACTTCGTATGGTTAGGAAGAACCAGGGAAGTGTTTTGAAGGACATAACAACTGATTTTAATGATGGAAATTATTGCGAACCTATCAGTGAACGGACAGTCAAGCGGATTTTACAAAATAACAAAATTTACAGACGAGTAGTGAGAAAACGAATGGTTGTCAAAGAAATAAATAGAAAGAAACGTTTAGCATGGTGTTTACTCAAACGAAGATGGACTGTTGAACAAAACTGGAAACCTATCATATTTAGTGATGAATCTCAAGTGGTTATAGGGCAGAATAATCGTGTGTACGTCTGGACATCCGCTCAGGAATCGTACCGTCCGGAGTGCATGTATGCGATTTCAAAACCAAAAGTTTCTGTAATGATATGGGGATGCATCAGCTGATATGGTCCAGGGATCCTATGCAAGGTACAAGGTAATATTAATGCTGAGAAATATATAAACATCCTTGACAACCAACTGAGGCCTGTTATCGCCCGACATTTCCCTGCAAACAACAACGTTTTTCAAGACGACAATGCTCCGGTACATAGAGCCCGTGTTGTAGAGGAAAATAAACGTGTAAATAATATTCGGGGTATGGTGTGGCCTGCCCAGAGTCCGGACATTAATATCATTGAAAATTGTTGGCATAGAATAAAAAGACAGATCCAAAATCACGCCGGAGATATTACCACCCCTGATCAGCTGTTTGCTGTTATTTTGTACACTTTGCAGAATTTCACCATAGAATATATTCAAAACCTTTATAAATCAATCCCAAAACGCATCAAAGGGACATTTAACAAATTACTAAAGGTAAGCGTTTGTTTTGTTTTTGTTGTATTTAGGGGACTTTTATGTTGCAAGCGCGATAACTCTCAACTCACGTCCGCCATTTTCCGCGAATACTTGTGGCACGACGCTGTATTCTTAGGTAAAGGAAATTCAAGTTTGTTCAAATAAAGGACCACGCCCTTATTCAAGGTGAGATGATTAAGAAATAATGAAAATTTGCTGGTACATGTATGTTTTAAAAATCTTCTCCAGAATCACTGTGCCAGGAAAGATGAAACTTAGAAGGAAG
This sequence comes from Saccostrea cuccullata, assembly GCF_032062105.1. Lineage (NCBI taxonomy): Eukaryota > Metazoa > Mollusca > Bivalvia > Ostreida > Ostreidae > Saccostrea > Saccostrea cuccullata. Next base: position 44,274 of record NW_026940076.1, read on the forward strand.
CATATTCAGGGCTGCAATGGCCGATCAAAGTTTTACATAGAAATATATAGGGAAATTCTTTAAAAATTTTCTCCCCAAGAACCACTGTGCCAGCTGTCATGTGAACGTAATTTAATTCGCATCATTTTACTCTGCATTTATTTACTGAAAATTAAACTCTCCGCGTGACGAAGGGATTAAATTACAGTCTTGTTTCAACAAAAGGAATAATTTAATAATGTTATGTTACTTAACTGTCAATATGAGATATGAGACGGCATAATGTATGTAAAATGAAAGTTATCGTAAATAAAATTGCTTAGCAGAAAACATGAAAGGTTGTACATGTTTATGTGCACTTTTTATATGTGTATATAATGAAGCTTAGTGAAAGTGTTTCACATTTTGAGTATGGAAATTTGATAAAGAGAATCTAATAAAAACAAATGTATGAGATTAAGCGCATTGGGTTGTATTCAAATAAAGTGATCTAATTCATCTGTTATGCAAGAAATCTTATTGAGTATGAAATCTTATAATAAATACTGGAAATAGAATTGTCATTTGCTGTGTTGTCGCTGAATGTTAGTTCTTACGCATAGGTCTAAATGTGCAGCCCTTAACCGATAAACAATGATGTTGCTATCTGAGTGAAAATTCTCAATAGGGACATATGTAATATTGAAATCAATCAATGATATAATTACTTTATTTCATTCGAATGTCATTCAGTCAAATTCATGCTGAATATAAGAATAAAAAATCATTAACAACAAATTATTTAGGAGAGATATGTTTTTGCTCACCTGCCCAATAAAGTAAATAAACTACACACGATTCTTTATGTAATTTTTTTGTTGATTTACAGAAGGTAAGGTCTTCAAAAAAATGAAGAAAACAGTATGTTTACTGGTTGAACTGTGTTCTCTATTTAAAATAAAATACATTGAGATGACGAACAGTTTTTAAGCTTAAAGGCTATAAAACAAACAAATAGGGGCATAGCAAAAACAGACCTCTAAAAATCAGAGGTTGGATAGTTACCATGCAAAATGTTGAAAAGATATGATTGTGCAATAGTTAGTTTACCTCAATAAAAATAAGAGCAGATGAAAAATAACTGATCATGAAAGAACCTCCCACTTTTGAGTCAGGGTAATCACGTCCAAAAAACATGCATCCAGCAAAGGTTAGGATACCTGATACAAAGAAAAATTGAGAAAATGTTTTAGAATAATTAAAAAGTATTTCAATATCAAAGTAACTGAATCATAATCTTCTTCATTTACAATATTATCTTCCAGTAAAATGTACTTTTTGGATGGAAATAACGGATCTGAAATATTCGAGAAAAATTGGAAAATTGTGAATTACTCAAAGCGTTTTCCAATAAATATGGCCTAAAAAATTATCAATTATAATTTAAAAGGTTTGTAATGTGACTTAAGATGAACTGATAGATATCAAATTTAAATTTAATTCAGCTTCAATGATTTTTGGCTAAATAAAAATAATAATTAATTTTTCATGGGAACAAGATTTTAATTACACGTAGATGACTAGTATTTCCATGACAATTGAACCACTATGTACATATACAAAAAAGCAATCAAAACACTAACCATTCTAAACAGACATCTTGATATTTGAGGCTCGAGTCTATTTTTAAGTTTCTACATTTTACAAACTTTATACAGACAATCTAGTGCAAAGACAAGGAAAGAAGAAATACTCATAAAACGATTTCATCCATCACTGAATAATTCAATTTAGACACACACAAACTTATTCCTACATGTTACATCAATCCTATCCACACGAAACCCACAGATTCTCATATGTATCTTATGCCCGCTTGCTGTCATCCCCCACAGACATTCAAATCTAATTTGGGGTCAAGCCACCACGATTTGGCGCATCTGTAAATCCCTTGTCTCATATCAGAACAATGAGCTATATCTTCACGTTCAAATTCAAATTTAAAAATTTGCTTTCTATATTTTCTTTCCTTAGTTTCTTTTTACCATATACTGTTGAGTTATGTCCAAGACACGATGTAGTTACGATATCGCACATTACTTTTTTATAGTTTATATAATATTTCTCTATCCTTGTGTTTATTACAATACTTTTCTGTTTGAAGAAGTCTTCCTTACTGTCAATATCAACGATATCGTGCCGATATCGATTCATGATTGTTCAAAGAATTATGGTTTCCATCTATAATACTAGTATTGTGATTTTAACACGTATTACTTGAAAACTATCTTTTATAAACACTTTCCCTGTAGTGTCGATATCGTCGATATCGACGATGTCGCTTCGATATCGAATCATGTTTGCTCAGCCCTTTGTAAATACCGTCCCTGTTACTTTGTATGTGTATTCATGTTTGAGTTATATCGACGATATCGTGTCGATATCGAATCATGATTGTTAAAACATATTACTTTACCAACATTCACCCTAATACAAAATCTTAATTTTTAACATATCCTATGACAATAAGTTTATGTGCATATTTATTTTCTGTTTAATAGTTTTACCCTACTGTCGATATCGTCGATATCGACGATATCGTATCGATATCTATTCATGAATGTTAAAACATATTTAACAATTTTCATCCTCAACCAACATCTTACTCTAAACCTAATCCAAAACAATAACAACCACTAAACCTCTCCTTATCATAATTTAATTTATATTCATGCTTATAATGAATGAATTTGACATTACTTGTGACCTTGTAAAATTATTTTATACCTCATTGTGAAAATAAATTCTACAAATAGGATCGATATCGATACGATATCGTCATGGTATTGTCGATATCGACGACATCGACATAACATAAAGCCTCATATATGGTACCAAGTATTTCAAATTAATAGTGCTCATCATGATCGATATCGATACGATATCGACATAATATTGTCGATATCGTCGATATCGACATCAAATTCGTTCTTGGACATGTATGATACTGTTTCGAGAAAAAAGGACCGTTCGCTACATAGTCATGATTTATCAACTGTTTAGTGTTTGATTGTTTAGTAGCAGTGCTAGTTATGTCGCCCCAAACGAAGTCGGAGACACATATTGCGATTGTACGCAATGCCATGTTTTTTTTTTTTTTTGTCCAGGCGGTTTCTCAGAGATGGCTGGGACAATCTTCCTGAAACTTTCCTCAAAGGACGATCACTGGTTGTAGCTGTGCGAATAGTTCATACATTTTCAAAATGGCTACCGTTGTCTTGGAAACCTGCAAAAAGCGACATATTTTGTCCACGAGTGTTCTCTTTGGTCCCTTAAACACTTGTCATGAAACTTTTTTTATTTTATTGATTAGTAGTAGTAGTTGTGCAATTCACATTTAAATTTTCAAATAATCGATTATTACCATGGAAACCAGAGGAAAGTGAAAATTCTTTAACTTTGATTTTTAAATCAAAGTACTGAAAGTACTGATAGGAGTTGATGGTTGTCCAAGCTTAGCTAACGGGTATTGTTATAGTGATAAAAAAATTGAAAGTCTTGTCCGAAACTATTAATAGCTGCCATGGAATTAGGGAAACAGTTCGGGGCGACATGCGTTATTGCTTGCAATAGCAGACCCTCTAGTTTTTATTGTATTATTTCGCTTTTATGACTAGGTTATAGATAATTTTAAACTTTAGATTTAAACTTTTAATGTAACATATGTATCAACCAACTAGAGAATAGAGAAAAAGTATGAAGACTACCTGCTGATTTAGGGTGAGGGTAATCTTTCTTAATACCCTATGGGGAAAATTTTGTAGAAAGAAGAGAAAAAAGCAATAAAACAGTTCTTGTTTATATTTTTGAGCAGTTTTGGAGTAGTTTTATATTCAATGTTTCATTACTTTCTCATTTTGTTATGTTATGACTAAATCACTTTATTTTTATTCGCATTTAGAATTGTGCAATATTTTTTATTTTTTATTTTTCTCCAGACATTTTTCTCTCCTCTATGCCTAAAATTAGCCTATTCCAACACGTACAAATCCATACACATTTTATGATGGAAACCTGTGTTTTTGATTGATATTTTCTTTATCAAATGTTATAGATGACAAATTCGAATTTCTTTATTTATCTTTATTTTACTTTGTAAATTGATTACACGTTAAGGTAGAGACAGATAGCAATCACGTGATAGAAAGAATTCGCATATTTGCACGTGCTTTTTTTCCGGATTCCGGAACGCCATCAAATAAAAGTCTCCATTTACACATTATTGTCTATGCTACAAGATGGCCGACGAAGCGATCGAGAAATTTCCTCGACTTAAAAGACAAAGTTACCATACGTATTAAATCTTTACGGTTCTCGAAATTGAAGCATCTTCATGAGAATCAAAATAGAAGTGAGACTGAAGCCAAACATGAACATAATTTTGGCGAAACTACTCCTTGTCCAGTGTCCGCTGCAGCACCACGTGGGTACACCGGTATCGATCTGTGCCTGATGTTGTTTTTTTAAAGACCATGACCCTACAGATGTTAATTGGTATGACGGAAGAAGTAAAATTTTTGCAGAACAGATTTCCTGTATGCTGTGTCCGTCTCAGATACATAAGGTGAATATTTACGACTTAGAATATCGATCATGACTATGGTGCTTGTTTGTTTACGCACAGGTCTGGTACAACCAATAGCCTATATATTTTTTTACCTTCCTTAAGTAGTTTTATTTAGCTAAAATTTAAAACTTATTTAATTTGATGACCAGACTGTAACTTCTAGAATAGAAGAATAAAACCGGACATTTCTGGTGTCAGAACATGATAAAGGCCTGATTGGTAAAAAATGTTAAGTAATCATACTTATCTGTGCCTAACACACGAGGTGATGTTTAGTTACTCAGATCAAAAGATGGAAAACATATTTTGCTTAAATTGTTCAAATGCAGAAATGTGTAAACTTTCTCTGCTTTGGATCAAATGGATGGCAGATGCTTTTTATTTATTATAACCCCTTTTATAAATGGTAGTGGACATCTACTTACAAATCTTTTGTCTTTTTGAAATAAGCAAATTGTAAAAAGTTGCATTGAAAAAAAAGAAACAGCTTTAGGATCAAGTGACAAAAAAATAGGGTCAGTCGGGTAGCAGGAAACAAGGCTATTTTTTTAGCCTTATGTGATATCTATGTACCTGTAATAAATTTATGTATGTATTTGTTTTATGCTCAAAAGGGCCCTGATTATAAACAGATATATCATATTCATAGTTTTTAAAAGAAATATTTTAAAATACTACAGGTGAAGTAAGCTTTGAACTAGACAGTGTATTCAGCTTTTTCTGCTGAAATAATGTGACCAAATCAAGTGTCACCTGGAAAGAGGAATGTCAAGGGTGCTTTTTACGTTAACTCCAAAATAGCCATTGGTTTGTATTTTTTTTCTTTCAATTTACACTTGCACATGTATAAGGGAAAATCCAGAAATTTTTTTAAGGGGGTGGTAAAAAGGAGGTGTTTTATAATACATGTATTAAAAATTTAAATTTATAATTTTTAGTCCTTGTATTTTTAATTTAAACACCATAATGTACATACAGTATTATTGTATACATATAGAAGCATTTTCTTAAGTCAATAATTTCTCAAAGATCATATTAATATTTCAGGAAAGTTCAAGCCAGATATGCTACAGCAAACTGAACATAAAGTGACATACTTGTGTGTCAGGAAACAAGGAACATGTATGGCTGGACTGAGAATCTCACCGGGGATCCCTGCATCTCTACTTACATGTAGGTGTTCTATTGACTTAAATACATGTATGGTTAAATATTTGTGTATAAACATATAAAAAGTCATGTTGTAAATTGAATTCAAAACTGAATAACCACAAAAATTGTAAAAAGGTAAAGATGTTTTCTAACTTGAATGAAATTGTTTCAACTAAAGCACCAAAGAATTGGTATGATAATATGAAGAAGTCAGTATTGTTAAAAAACTTGTAATTGACATGTTTTTTTAACAATATTGACCTCTTCACATTATCGTAGCTAAATTTGCAAAATAAATCAAAATTGTTAATAAATTCTACATTTTTTTTTAAAAAATAGATCAAGCTATTTACTTTATTTTATTTTCATCATGTTACAGATCCCATGGAAATATAGGATCCTTGGCTAATCAAGTGTCATCTGCAGTGTTACAAAAGAATATTGGATTTATATCAATAAGGTAATTAGGGACAAAACTTAATTTAAAAAATGGAATAAGATGTAAAAAGAAAAATATTTTAATTCCACATATAATAGTTAGGTTGCTAGTTGTATATGCATTGATGTGTCACTGACAGGTACATGTAGTTTTTTTATTTCCACAAAAACTTGATCCTTTGGTATTAACTCTTGAACAGTTTGTGTTGAGTCTTTGTATTTCACGTTTATTTCTTTTCCTTTAACCCCATGGTCTTGGCCTTAGAGTGTGGCCTACATTTAGAAACTAAAATATTTGATCTTTATCCTTATATATACCAGTTTGTTTAATTAAGACAATTCATTAATCCAAATAGTTTCCTTAGGAGCAAAAGTGCCCAGATTAATGAGGCTGACTTTATATGCATTTAATTTTTAAAAATCATGACATTATATAAAAAAGGTATCTCAAAAGTGTCTTATATTCATATAGACATAGTCATACTATGTTTGCAGTGTAAGAAAGAAGTAAAACAGGTATTTTCATTCTTATTGTATTAAAATATTTTGTTCTTTTCAGAAAAAGAACTACAAGAAGGAGACGGTAAAGAGGAACGGACATATCACACCATAAGACGTGCTTCAAAATCTGAATATACAGAGTGAATTTTGCTTACTGCAGATCCTTGGGAAAAAACACCTTTGTTGTATTGACATAAAAACAACGGAATTGTCAGGATCCTTGAACATGATGCAACTGGCTGCAAACGATGGCAATTAAAAATGCATACATGTTTACATTGATCTTTGTTAGCCAATAAGACAAAAAGCAAGTTTATCCTATTACCGTACATGTACTGAATGTATTCACTTTATTTTGTTGAACTACATCATGAGTTTAAAAATTGTACAGTATCACATACAGTTTATGGTGGGATTCCTCTAACTTTTATGAATCTGTTTGCAAAATCTATACTTTAAAGTTACAAATTATTACCTCTAATACATTGTATTTTTTTTGTAAATTATTACACTATTTTTGTTAGCTGCAGATCTGTAGCTCTCCGAAAAAAAAATATATTGATAGACCAGAGAGCTACAGTGCCACCCATTGAAAAAACTGTATATTTATTGCGCACAAAAAAGTGCGCTCGGTTCTTAATTAACTCTTCCAAATTCTTACCTCAATTGCAAATAAGGAAAGATTTCAAAAAATTCCTTTATCTTCTATCAAGTACTCTCGTAGTTGACATCCGAACGAAGCATATTGGACCGAATTATCTTTGAAACCAAAATGGCAGTATAAATATGCAAAATGTTCGATGATTACAATATCAGGGTCAGGAGGACTATTAACAACAATTATGAGGAATGTTTGGTTGTGGAAAAAGCGAAAGAATATGTTAGGAACACACGGTTAATAATATTTTGAGATTACAGTTTGAAAAACATGGTGAAATAAATCGAGAACCGAGCGCACTTTTTTGTGCGCAATAAATATACAGTTTTTTCAATGGGTGGCACTGTAGCTCTCCGGTCTATCAATATATTTTTTTCGGAGAGCTACAGATCTGCAGCTATATTTTTGTATGTATGTAATGATAACCAAATCACCCAATTTTCCCACACTTTTTACCATGTATTTAGCATTTTTTTTACCATGCTTTAGTGTAATAATATCTGACAACTGATGACCAGGCAGTCTTCATTTAACAGTGTAATACATAACACATTTTTTATCTGAATATTTTTAAAACAAGGATAACATGCCGTGGATTGATTCTGTGTTCAAAACTTCATTATCACTGGGTTTTCTTATTTATGTTGTACATGTATTTGGAAAAAAAGGAATTGTTAAAAGAAAAGTGAAATTAATCATTCTATTGTTGTCAAAGGAAGATAATAAAACCATTTTACTTATGCACAGAATTGGTCAAAACATATTTCATTGATAATTTATCCAAGAATCATATGTATAATAAATCTACAAAGTCAATTTGAACGATATCAAGGAAAGTTCTTATCTTTTTTAATATAAGTGCAAAAAGGTCAAGCAGGGCAACATGTGTCCAGGTACACATGTATAAATTGTTTTCTGTGATATAGAATGTAATTTAGAAGAATATTACATGGAATTTTACTCATTTTCTTTGAAATATTTTGATTAATTCTATCTATCAAAGTCAATTTGAACGATATCAAGGAAAACTTCTTATCTTTTTTTAATATAAGTGCAAAAAGGTCAACCAGGGCAACATGTGTCTAGGTGTACATGTGTAAATTGTTTTTGTGATACAAAATGTAATTTAGAAGAATATTACAAAGAATTTACTAATTTTCTGTGAAATATTTTGATAAATTTCTTGATAATCTCTCTTAGTCACCATGTTCTTCAAAATTGCATCCTTCTAAAGTAAGGGGGTAGGGTAGGGTGTAAGATAATAAATTTGTCCCAGGTTGAATTTAAACCCCATTATGTAGTATGATTTTTTTCTAAAATTTAAGACACTTATAGGCTAACTATAATATGCAATAAAAAAAGAAATTTGATGGGTAAGCAGAAGTGTGAGACTTTGTGCAATGAATAGGCAATATTTTAACCTAATTTGACCATGCATCTTGGTAAATGTAATTCTGGTTTTTGCTTACAATGCTTGATAAATTTAAGATTGATGTCAAATATTAATCCATACAGACAGATGTTTGAATTCATATAAGACAAATAATAATTGATATAGCAATAAAAAATTTACAGCCCTTTTCATATCATATTCTTATATTATTTTACCCTGCTTTTTCAGCTCTTCAGTGGTTGATGAAGGCTATATTAAAATTGTCAAATTTCTCTAAAACTAGCCCGATGACCTGTCTTGAATTTTTGATATGATTTAGAACAAGGACTCAACACAAACATATAAAAAATTCAGAAAAATTCAATGGGTAGTTTTTTTTATGACAAAGTATCAATCTCTACCTTAATTGTCTGTAATTTTATGCTTTATTTTTAATTTGTTATAATTCTTGAGCTCGTAAGACAATTATATCATGCCCCCACCCCAGACAATAATGAAGGCGCCTCATATTGCTCCCTGAAAATGAAATTTAAAGATTTGATTTGAAACCTTTTGGATCCTTCTCTCAGAGGGAAAGCCCAGGGTTTGACAATTTTAAATCTCTAGTTCGTAAAAGTATATATTTTCAAAACCTAAATTTTTGAATTGTTAATTATAATTTCATAATTTGTCAACTGTTCTATTATAATTTAATTGTAAATTATCCAACAAAACTTGAAAAGTGTAAAATATAAATGCAAGTAATGTTAATGATCACGTGTGATTCGTAGACTTGCATTTCGTCAACTTGTGAAATGCAAATATTGTACTTTTCTAAATTGTACGCTAAACAAGGTTGCATATTACTACGAAAGAGGGCACAACATGTGTGGCAAGTTATTTATCTTCAAAGTTCGAAAAGAACCTTAAGCAACTGAGTTTTTTAATTCGCATGCAATTTATGCCTTCAAAGTGTCTCAGAAGCTTTTTACAAATAAGACAGAAATAGAACGGTGCATTTCTTGTCCTTAAAACACAAAGTTTTGGTCCTACAGAGGGCAGGCGCGGATCCCAGGATTTTTTTTTCAAAGGAGGGGCGGGTCTACTCCAGTCAAAAATACCGAACTAGAATCTCTTCAACAATCAATAAAAACTTTTTTCATGATGGTGGTTTTTGTTTGTGTATGTGTGTGCTGGGGTCCAAAGTCATATTTTATTTGCTTTAGTATAGAATAGAATAGAATATTTATTCAACCAATTTGGGCCCACAGTGGAGCATACAGAACAGTGTCAATAATCATCATAGTTATACATATACAAAACGGAACAAAACAAACATTGTATAATGAACAGAGTATAAACATTTAATTACTCTGCATATTCGGGGGGGGGGGGGGGTCCGGACCCATGAGCCTCCCATTTAATCCGAACACGGAGAGGTGCCGAGAGAATAGAACCGAAGAGCTTTTTCTGTTTAATAAAGTAGTGAAAAGACCAGGTTTAGTAAAGGTGAGGGATTCCCTTTCCCACTTTTTCCCGAATAATTTTTTTTTACTGTTAATTTTTTGTAATAAAATCCCATCATAACTATGCATAGAAAAATTTTCTTGTTATAAAAAAAAATAAGAACTGTACAACCATTCCTTCCGAACCCAAGGGTATTTTGATAAAAAAAAAAATTATTTTTCTGGATGCCCCTTTTAAAAAAGATGCTATATGCATGAAGACTAGATATTTTCCCTATGTTCTGTATTTATATGATCATTTTGCCCAAGACAAGGAATCCTTCTTTTCTAAATTTCATTTTTCTCAATAGGGATGCATGGAATAAAATGCAGTACCGATGAAGTCTAACAAAAAATGCTTCATTAACTTCTGGAATGTGTTTAGTTTTATGAATCATCTGATTAATGTATGTACACTCAATGAGGTTTGCAAAGAGGAAGAGTCCTCCTTCCTAGACATGTGTAGTATTAAATCTGACGAAATATTATAAAATATATTAATGATAATTTATAAACGCAAAAATAGTAATCTGTTTTAAAGACAAAGGTATAAAAAAAAAATACATAACACATGATCACTTTAAATATTTTGTTTTAAATTCCTTTAGTCACAACCTAATTGTTAAGCAACGAATTACTTACCATGTTTATAGCATCTTTTTCGTTTTGATAGGCGTTAGTATAATGCAACCTTGCATAATTTACAAATCATGAGTACAGTTTACATTTCACAAGTTGACAAATCGCAAGTCTACGAATTTCATGAAAGCATCAGCAAAACTTTTATTCACATTTTATACTTGTCAAATTACATTGAATAGTTGCATTTAACAAATTGTAATAGAATAATTCATTATGAATAATGATTTACATTTCAAGTTTCAGTTTTACGTGTGTACTTTTTAAGAATTACAGAGTTGGAATTTTAGACTCATTCGATTTTCATTCTCTCAACACTGCTAATATCTTTTTTCTCACATTACTCCGATAAATTATACATTTGATAATAATCCTTAAATATTCGTATACTACTCATTGAATCATCCTACAGCTAAATCGGAGAAGATGCTTAGTAATTACTTCCCATGAATATGAATTACTTTTATTCAAAACAAACGTTCTTCGTGGTAAGGAAAGAAACCTAATTAACAACTATTATGTATAGTTTATCATTTATGAAATACAAAACTTTTCTTTGAAAATTGAAATTGAATCGTAGCAATTATTTACATGTGTATGGCGTTTCCAAATAAATAGAGTGATATTATTACACATTTCTAAATCGAGGTCATATAGAGAAGACTTTCCACGAGTGTCTATAAAGGTCTAAGACTACCAATTTTTAAGTCACATTTTTTGGGAAAGGGCATTTTTTTACATGGCTAATGCATGCTTGACACAAGATTTGCTCACAACGCTTATTGACCTACGTTAAAAATTGCACAATCTATACAAAACGAGCTACATGATTTACTCATCAACACACAAAAAAAGGCCTCTAGCATCAACACACATAAAAAAAGGCCTCTAGCATGTTTCTTGGTCTGTAATTGAGGTAAAACGAGTGAACATAAATAACCTATTTTGGGTTGCATTAATGAATCTACTATTTGTTGTAATTCTTAGACATTCTCTGTAACAAAGCGGATTTAAATTGAATAATGGATAAAAAAGCACCGCTTAAATCTATTTCTTAAATCGTACATCTAAGTTTGAAATACCTGACATCGGATAAAGCAGGAACAAAGAGAAGAAAAGGGCACCATAGGCCAATAGGAAAATGTTCTTTTCTTTGCTGTCCATTAAGATTCCAAATATAACTGGGCCTGGAATTTCAGCGAATGTTATCGCAAATGCCGTGAGATGAAGATTTACACCAAATGATTGTAGTCCTGAAATACAAAAAGAAAAGTATGAATTGTATGTTTATTCTTTGTAATTAACCCCCATCCCCACAATCACGCATTTTAACGCAATACCGTTGCCCTGCAATCACGCATTTTAACGTACATTTCGTTTTTTGACGTTTTCCGCTCTGATAATGTGTAAAGTTTTGATGGTATGATAATAAATGATTAGATAATAACTGTTGTAATTCCATTTAAATATCTTTCGCAAGTAAGAATATTTTTCCTAAATTTAATATGTCCTAGTCGTTCGATTTATTTGACGAAACTTAGGATACGAGACAAATTAAGAAGGCCTATCCTTTGACAATAAATAAGCTGACTGGTTTGGTGATTTGAAGTCCCTCAATCGTCTATGAGGTGGGACCCTTGATCCAGAATTTATCAATTTAGACAAATGTTTTTTTATGTGAATGCTTGATAAAATCCTGTGCATCGACAGAAATCTACAGAAGGAATGTATGAAATTACAAAAGAATATCAAAGTTAATACATACTTATACAACTGACGAGAAAAGAGGTTTTGGTAAAAGGATAAAGCTTTGTTCCAGTTTAAATGTAATCTTATGGCATATGTTATCTCAGGTAATCTTATTTCTTGATCGATTTAAATTCAAATTCGTAAAAATACAACCTGATTTTTTCCACCTTACACAGCAATCAAAAAATACATATAAATAAATATTCAAAGGAAAGAATAAAGGAACAACAACATCATGTTGAAAAAGATACTGATTTAAATTATTTAAATGATATCATTATCAAGTCAACGTTTCAGATATTGTTAAAAGAAAAAGTGTTGCATGTCTTGATTTCTAAAAATATACGCATTCACGCATACATAAAACAAGGTAATCGGAGAAATTTTATGCAAGTATACTGCATACTTATTTGATATTTTTTTAAAGGCGGAACAAACAAGAAGTAGTAATAAGAAGTAGAAATAATGCCCCACTCTATTGTGAATACTGTGTAATCACAAATTTCCGGGGGGGGGGGGGGGTGTAATTGTTATCGAGGTATGAAGAGACCCACGAATTCATGTCCACCACGAAATATAATATTTACACACATTACTACTCAACAATTCTTCATCTACGAATTCAGCTCCCGACGAACCAAGAGCTTTTATTCAAACCCCGAGAATTTGGTCCAAGGGAAACAGGTAATTTTTCAGTATACACTATTATGTTTACACACGTTCAGTTATAGGCAGATGCACAAAACATATGAATATGACATCAGATTCATACAAATATATATATACCATTATATGGCATGCCTCAACAAAGATTGTGCTAAAATTAAAATAATCTGCAATGAGTAGTTGCTTAGAAAAGATTTTTTACATGTATCTATGGTAAGGACATACGCACGGTTAAACAGGAAGATGACATCGGATTTGAACAAAAATGAACCCCACCATATTGCATGCCACAGTGACGTATTGTGCTAAAACAAGCAACTGTAATGAGTGCTGCGTAGTTTGTAAGAAAACTGTGACCAAAAACTTTGTTACGGACAGACACACGGCTATACAGACGGATAAACACACAAAGGTAAAACAGTATACCCCCTCTCCTTTGCGGCAGGGGTATAATTATAAGACATATGTCAACTTATAAGTTTTATCAGCGGGTATACAGTCCCTAAAATATTATTTTAAAATATCCACTTATCAGCCGTTTTAACATGTTTAAGAAAACATTTATACATGTAAACTGTAGGTTCATGTATGGGAACACTGCATACACTAGAAATAAATGTTTTGAAAAAATCTTAATAGGCGAAGTTAACTTTCAAGAAGAGGACGACGATGTGGTCTGATGGGATTCTTCCACCAGCTATAAGTCGCCTGTGTAGCGCAGTGGTTAGAGCGTCTGCTCTAGAGTCGCGGAGAAAGGATTCAATCCTTACGTCGCGGGTTCGAATCCCACTGCGGGACGTGGAGACCGGTCCTTTGGATGAGACTGAATAAATATAAAATACATGTTTACTGTCTTGAAATATAAGCGATATTTGGGCGAGGGTAAGAAAACGTGATAGAGGGCAAGGCTTGTCGAGCCCTCTCACGTTTTCGACCCGAGCCCAAATATCACTCATATTTCAAGACAGTTATCATGTATTTTGTTTATCCTGCAACAAAATTTTACATTTGAGCGTCCAAAACAAGCTAATTCTGACAGATTTCGGCACATGTCTGCAGTTGAAACTATGACGCCATGGCGTAAACATTGAAGTATACGTGACGTAACAATTCTTTTTGAACGTCGGAATACATGCACGAGGCTTTATCAGGGCAGTGACCGGATAAAGTTTTGGTTTATTAGGTTACCTTTATTAGGTCAATGCAAGGGGTAGTTGCAGGATAAACCGAGGACCCGTGTCGAAGTAGGTGCTAGCACGAAATAGATCCCTCCCTGCTCAATGACCCTAAGCGCCGAGGAGAGGATAAAATTTGCATCCTTCCACCTGCAAGTTGTGGCATCTCCACATAAGTGAAAAATTCTCGGGAGGGTCGTTAAACAATACACAATTAATCACTCAATCAGTCCACCAGCTATATTTTTATGTTATACACAGAAAATACATTTTAAATCGACATGTGGATGGACAGTTAACCCGTGGCTGTATATAAAGGGTACAGGTAGTAAATACCATGTAAATACATGTATGAGGAGCAATGTATTTGGGTGCTTAAAACTCCATTCTCGCGGGGAGGGGGAAGGGAGTTACACATCTTTGACCAACAATCTAAATTATTCCCTGTTTTGTTCAATACGAAAGCCTTCGGTCCCAGTTGTATTAGCTGAAATTTACTCTTCCAGAAATGTCAGAAAATAAAACTATAAATTGATAGTAAGCTATGATTGTCGGAAGTCAGAAGTAGAATATAGATAATTTTTTTTACTGGAAAAGAATGCAGTCAGACTATTGAGATAGTCTGTTGAACATTTTACAAACACAGTTAATTTTTTCTGCCTTTATTTGTAAATTTTAATACTGTAGTAATATGAATATTATGGGATAACCGAGCAATTACAAAAGCATATATTTAAAAACCCTTGTATCCACTAAGCACCAGCTCCTGATAGATCCCGAGTAATTGTTGAATTTTTATTGTTTATCTTGTTCTTTATTTTGACTTTATTTTCCGTAAGTTTGATTGAATTTGAATACGCTATTTTATGTATAGAAGTGGACATTGTCAAGTTTTCGTGAAGATCTACGCCGCATGTTCATAAAATTTATTGTGACATCGAAATTTGATACGGCACCATCGTGAAAATGTCGAGTACTGATCGCTACGTCCGAGGAGTTCTTGGACTCTTTTGTAAACTATTCTATTGATTTTAAAAATGTGTTAAAATTCCATTCCAAAGAAATACTTCTTTTCAATGATTTTTCTTTTTTATTTATTAGGGTTTTTGCAAATTCACCTTTAGCCCCCACCCCTTCCAAAGTTTTAGACATGCTAGTTTTTTTTAGTAGCCCGCATGTAACTTCTACAATTTTCGTTAGCCAAGGGATTCCGATGCGCTTCACATCTCCAATTTGCAAAAGAGTAGATTTTGGATCTGAAACCCTTGGCTAGCAAGGTTTAGATATATAAAGTGTTAAGACTGGTAATTTTAATGCCGAGTCTGAAGGCAAAATTTCACTCGTATAACGGCCAAAATATTAATAATAAGATGCCATTAGTTAATTTTTTACTACAAGTATTTCAAAAATTAAAATATTTTCTATCGACAGTGCACTATTGTATTGTTCAATAGAAATTAAGCAATATTCCAACAATAGTTTTTAAATTAAAAATCTTTCGAACAGATAAATCAAGTTAAATGTGCTGAAAGCTACGACTCTTTTTTGCCTTAAAAATCTATAAAATACTGTAACAAAAATGTTCTTAAGTGATAATTCTTTTCTTTTAAACCTCATTTCTATTTTTATTTATAATTGAAAGATTCTGCAAGTTTCGATAAAATGGTTAAAATGCATGTGACTGAAGAAAAAAAAGGGGGAGGGGGAGGGGGAGGGTAAATGTCGTCTGTGTCATTTTAACCAAAGCATAAAAATGACACCCTGTCTGAACACTCAAACAATTATTTTGAACGTGAACGAAGTTTTAGATTTAGATTTCAAATTTATAATAAATAACTTGTTAGCTATGATAATATATCAAGTTTGTAAAAGTCAACGTAAAAGAATTATTTAAACAAAATTAACAATATTAAATCATCATCAAAATACTTGAATTCATTTTACAGATGGTTGCATAAATATTCGGGTGATATATACGGCAACAGTTACTACTTACACCGTGTAAATATTCATCTTCAAAAACACGTCTTTTCAGCACGCAATCGCAAGTGCGCTGGAGGGAAAAGGATAACTTCATCAAAATGTAACAAATGTAATGCTACTATTACATCACAGACAGCGCAATGGGCAAAGAGTTCATAGCCATTCTCTGTAACCACTTAAACTTCGTTGCCACGCATGGTCACCGATTTTGATGAAACTTTCGTTGCTATATGTCTCGGATGCTATGGCAACAGCCGGAAAAGTTTGAAAATCGAGATTTTCAGTCACTTTAAATCTTGACTGTGGCTTAATAAAAACTAGAAAAAGCAAACAAACCATTCTCACAAAAACATGACACCTTGATGCCAGATGTCACTTATACTGTAAACGCAGCACAGTTAAGGTCACAAAAAGGAGGCGGAGCCTAATTTGTACGGTAAAACTTGACTATGACATCATACACAATATACGTCATACAACATTTCTTTAAAATACCACAAAATAAGTTTATCTGTTAATTTACCCAGTAAGAAATCATCAAACTACTTAAAAACTTACTACAGCGTTTTGTTTTTTCGCTATTTAAATCCCACATAACAAGTTATAAACAAGTCACTGATCGCAATGCACTTGTCAATATGACGTCATTTCTTACAACGTGACGTAGTTTATATGCAATGAGAGACAGATCAAGTAATATTTTCTCAACAAAATATGTATTCTCTAACTAAATAAAATATAATTTTCAGATATTCTATGGGACAATAACTTGAATTTGATGTCTTCTTCGCTATTTTATTAATATATTTTCTGTACATTACGTATTTAATTTACACTATCGTATATTTGTATGCAAGTACATCGGAGGGTAATGTGGGGGTCTTAATAAATCGATCTAGTGCAAGGGCATACACTCTATGGATCAAAGTAAGCTTTTACATTTCAACTATAAAACTAATAAGGTATCTAAAAAGAGCTGCGATCCTGATGAAATCTTAAAAACAATTTAATTATATCAATATTTCATGCCGCTGACTAGCAAAAAATATAGCATTCGGTCATACAAATATAATTTTAACAATGAAGTTGCAGAATTTAGACAGGATCGCAGCACTTTTTAGAAACTACAATGCTTGTTGAAAATATTTATATACTTAACCTAGAAATTTAACTTGGTTATGCCATTGCACTAGTGACATTTATATGTAACATCAATACTTCAAGTCAATGTGCTAAAATCGCGTGACTGCCGCATCACGTGACTAGTCTAAATATAAAATATAATCGTCCTCGATATGTAATTATTAATCATAATTACAATTATCCGATATCAATAATGTATTAAAAATAATCGCCATCCCGATTACGAATACATTTTTAAATACAAAATTTAGCCGATATTTCCATTGCGCACCTTAACTGTACTGCGAAGAAACTGTTTAGAATATATCTCTAAGTAAGTGGTAATCAAAAGTAAATCTGGAATACATTTAAAACGCTGAAATATGCTGAAAAACACTTCGTATTTACCTATGGTAGGTGTTACATGCTCAAACTCAATCAACAACTTAAGAAAAACAATGAAAATGTTTGACATTAAGTATATCAGTAAAAGAAATATTATTCTATAAATAACTTTCATGGTTGCCATGGTAACACAGTGTAACCATGCAAAACCAGTAACTTAGATTGGGTTAATGCTACTGTCTTGAGGAAGAACATTAAAATTCAAGACTAGCAAATATGCATCCTTAGGACCTTGCAACACCAAAACCATAAGCAAAATCGAGTATAATTGCTACTTTGCAGTGTTACCGTGGAAACAAAGTACCAGTGCTTAAACGTGAATTATTTTTCGCTGCATTAAGAATTAAATTCCCATTTAATAAGAAACAAGTAAAAGGACTCAGCTTGAATAGTACTTATCTGTTATAGCTGAAGTTGAATATCATATATTGATAAAATTTGATAATTTTAAACAACACTGTTGCTATGGTTACCAAGAAGGGAAAATGTTCGATTTTGTGAACTTTATATCAATATTAAACCCTGTGTGCCAACTTCTTGCAACCACTTAGAGATTGGATGATAGTCAAAATTAAAAGTCAAGCTAGTTGTTAATACGAGATATCAATCATAAAAGTTTTGGGAATCTATATTTAAGGGTACGTATCCAAGGAAAGAAAATTATTTTCAGGCTTTTAAGCATATGTTTTCTGCTTATTTCCATAGCAAAGCTCTATTTCAAGAATCTAATATGAATTTTTTCAAATGGGAAAACTTGGAGCACACCAACATCTTATAAAATTGATCATTAGCTATGAGGAAATGTGCTTTTTTTAAAAGATAGGATCAGATTTAAACATACAGAGTGTTACTTTGAAGGCTCTCTGTGGTATAAAAACCTTGGCAACCATTGCCAACAAAAATGAAATATCATATTTTGTTCTTGGTATATGTTTCAAGGCTCTTTTTGCTATTATTTGATCACATTTCATCCTATAATTCCTTTTTATTTTTACGTGTATGACTTTATAAAATGATTTTTTTTTACTTTTAAATACTTTGTTACCATAGTAAGGTATGTCATAGTTGATTTACCAAACATGTTTATCATGCATTTGAGACATCTGACCTTCAACTTTTGGAAAAAGTCATTTCCAATTTTTCGCTTTGACCCAAATGTTAACTATGGGGCTCTACATGTAATCATGTTAAAAAATGCCATTTTTTCGAACTTTAAGGTCAGACGCCACGTTCCTCAAATATATGTTTTGTATCTCTTGTTATTATATCAAAAATTTCTCATATTTGTCATTCTCCTCTGACTTCTACATTGTTTTCAAAATGTTTTTAAATATAAGTTCACAAAAAATTGTGTTATAGGCCATTTAGAAGATTACCCGTAAAGGTTATATAAGTAATATGACCCCATGGTATCTTGGCCAAATGCCTGGTAAGGTACCCTAATTTTTTGTGAAGAAACTTGTTTAAGTACGTTAACTTCAATGACAAATTCTTACGAAAAATCATATATTTTTGAGGAACGTGTCGTCTGACCTTAAGACATGTTACCATGGTAACTATAAAACAAAGCAACCAATTTTTGCCTGATTTCAGTTTAGGATATCAATGACTTTTATCATAGAGAGTTTGGAGAAATTATGAGACTATGCGTGCTTCAGCTCCTCTATAAAAATTCAAGTCATTAAAGAGAATGGTTTTTGATGCGTTGTATTTTAATTAAGACTCTGACAATCAATGTCTTTTAAGATGCAAAAGATGGGTTCTTTATTATTTATGTTCCCCAAACGAATTTGGGGAACATACTGTTTTTACTCTGTTTCTTATTAGGGTCTTCCGTCTCCAACGGAAGACCCTTCTATTATTCTATTGTTTCTTTTTCAACTTTATTAAGGTCTTGCGTCTTCAGCGGAAGACCTTATTGTTTTTCTTAGGTTTCTTTTCCACTATTTTTATTAAGGTCTTCCCCCAACGGAAGACCTTATTGTTTTCGTTCGGTTTCTTTTTCCCTATTATTATCATTTTTTTCTTACCGATTTTGTGCACGCGATTTCTCGGAAACGGCTCGCCCGATTTTCTCGAAACTTTCAGATCTGATAGATATTCATCTGAACCTTGTCGGAAATTTTCGTCGTTGATGACGTCAATTCCGGTCGAGAGATATGGACGTTTTTCTGATTTTTAGAGGGTCGGCTTGTCCTGAGGTCCTAAACGACTGAAGATTTCGACTTGAGATTTTCAGTGAAGAAAGAGGAAGGATTGTAGATGTGACATTTTGAAAATAGAGCTTACCAGGTAAAAAGTTATCGACGCTCGCCTGGGCTCGAAAAATAGGCTCATACGCATCTCGAAAAAAATTCTTTTATATCTTTTTACTGGTTGATATTTTGTTAAAACATATATTATAAAAATGTGCAATATAGTACACTTTTTCATTTGTTATAGAGAAAATGGGGTTAGCCCTCCAAATAAGGGACATATAGGGGCCAAAAGTATCTCGTCTTTAACTCCTTGATGATCAATATTTTGTGATACATTACTGATTCAAAGATATTTAACTTAACGATTTGCAACACAATATGCTAAAAATTTGATCATCTGTTACGTAATAAAGGGTCACAGTCACAGGAAGAAACAAGACCTTTCAGTTAAAACTGAATGACGTCTTTAAGTGACTTTTCAGCCACTGAATGGCACATACATTTCAGTGACCTCTCAGTTGACTTTCAGTCACATTTCAGATACCTTTCAATCCCCTTTCAGCGGACATATTTCCGTTAACTTTCAGTGACCTTTCCGTCAACTTTAAGTGACCTTTCCATCAACTTTCAGTGACCTTTCCGTCGTCTTTCAGTGACCTTTCTGTCGACATTCAGTGACCTTTCTGTCGTCTTTCAGTGACCTTTCCGCCATCTTTCAGTGATATTTAATTCTAGTCTCACTATAGCGGTTTTTTTTTTTGCACTAGCTTATTAAAATTATAATCAGATTTTTTTTTTCCTTATCAATGAAGCAATATTTTGAATAAAGATTTATTTTTCAATCTTAATTGTGTCTTTATTATCGTAATTAAATTCGCATACCTAAAAATATGTCTAAATAATATTATAATATTGTAAAATAAATATTTACTCAAAATGATTTTTAATTTTTTAATTACATTTAGAAAACAAAATTTCGTCAAGTGATAAAGAATGATGATCCGATAATCGAATCAAAATTTACATAAATGCCGCATAACATTCAATAGTGCTTACTCGTGTTTTTTTTCATAGAAATATCTATTTTGGATTATTTAGTCAGAATGTATTTGAATTACAACTTTTCTGGAAGATCCCTTATTTACCAGATCAATTTCGTTTCTTAATTAATTGTCAAAACCGCAGCTTTTGAAAGACATCATCTTAAAAATCATTTTACATGAATAGAATAAATCATTAATACATGCCTCTCGTAGAAAAAAAACTAATTATTGTAGATTTTAGCTTTTAAAATGATATTGTTTAAAATTTATTTCATTAAGTTTCTAGATATATAGAGAATTTACAACGATCTCACATATCTGACACAGGAAGGTGCCTGTCGCTGATAATTGTCATCATCCCGATAGGGGATGTGCAGTAATCATTCTGCCCCAAAAATCCGCGCAATTAACATAGAATATACAAAAGATATACAAGATATATACACATCGTAGCTCCTCGATACAACAGGTGAACCGATTGTTCCATTTCGATTTCTACAAATTGATTGATTTTAATTATTATTTAGTCAACAAAAAGACGTAGCTCAATTGGTAAGGTCTAATGCTATTATACCAGGAAAAAGTGAAATAAATTTTTTAAGTTAAAAGATAAGCTGATTATTCAATAAAAAGGTGCAACTGAATGATGGCTGAAAGGTCACTGAAATATATGTGCCATTCAGACGACTGAATGATAACTGAATAATCACGGAAAGGTCACTGGAAAGGGTCTTTTCAGCGACCTTTCAGTGACCATTCCGTGGGCATTCAGTCGACTGAATGGTGGATTTTCATTCTGTGAGTGGGCTAGAATGCTAAATCTTTGACGCTTTATATCTCGAAAAGGGTGAATATTTTGATAAGCAATATTGAACAAAAGATGGTCAAAATAATGTTCACAGCAATATGCATACTTTTAATTTGTTCATTTTTTTCCGTCGACACTTCCGTTGTAAACCGGAAGTGCATGTACTTTAAATACATGTACATGTATAGTGATTTTTTTTTTATTTTCTATTGAATGTAATTATTTATTATAGAGATTTAAAGAATGCTTAGCATCTTCATATTTCCACCGGAAGTACGGTTTTTTCAAACCGGAAGTTGTTCAAAAATGGGTATTTTCCATCGAAAACCTACAGGGATGATTACTGCATGCTTGATGTAGAGTTGAAAGTAGTTTTGAGCACATACGGTCGCACCGGAAGTGAAGAAGTAAAACCGGAAGTTGATAAGTATTGATAGATCCTACATTTTTGTGTTTATAAACATATTTTGAAGAATTCTTTGCCTTTTTGACATTTTTAATCCTATTAGTAGAATTATCCCAACATAGGTCTAATTCCATCAGATATCGGACGGAAAACCTACTGGTTTTTTTTTTTTTTTTTTTTTGATTGCAACGAGATTGCATCTAGTTATTATTGTTTTTTTTCTTACCGATTCTGTACGTGCGATTTCTCGAGAACGGCTAGATCGATTTTCATGAAACTTTCATGTCTGATTGACCATAAAAAAATCTACATATATATTTTTTTTATTTTGATAACGTCACTTCCGGTTCGGAGTTTTCTGCGATTAAGTGATTTTTAGAGGGTCAGTTGTCCGGCAGTTTTCTCAAAAAGCACTTAACACAGAAGCTTGAAAATTTCAGTGATGTTAGAGCAACTTTTGGAGAAGTGCACTAAGTATATCACAACTACCGGAAGTGCGAAGCGCCGACGCTCGCGATGTCCCGAAAATAGTCCTATCAAAAATTAGAAAAATTTAAGCACCTTTTCAACGATAACTTTATACCTAGAAATATTTTTTTAAAGCTTGAAGAACAGAAATGGTGTAGAATTTCAGGATCTTTCAAATGACATCTCGAAAAAAGGGCTGGCCCCTTAAATCAGGGGCCTGGAGGGGCCGAAAGTTTTTCCTTTATATATAAAAAAATATTGAAAATTTGTGATACGTCAAAGAAGCAAAGTTGATCAAAATGTCAAGCTTAATCTATTGAAGTCGTCAAAATACGTCCCGCATAGTAACTTCCGGCCAAACCGGAAGTAGTCGGAAAACGCATATTTTTGCCGTTCTTGACAAGTTTTTTGGTAACAAATTTCTCTGGGAGCATTAAAATTAATTTTCCGTCCGTCGTCGTCACTTCCGGTCAAACCGAAAGTAACAAAGAATGGCTTATTTTTGCAATAATTAACATGGATTTAGAGGAATCAAACCATTTTTGGACGTCATTTCTCATTTTTGTTAAAAATGAAAGCCACTTCCTGTCAAACATGACTGAAGACCTACTCGTTGCTCTACAACGAGCTTTGCTCTAGTTAAGGTCTTCCGTTTCCAACGGAAGACCTTATTGTTTTCGTCCGGTTTCTTTTTCTCTATTATTAGGGTCTTCCGTTTCCAACGGAAGACCTTATTGTTTTCGTTCGGTTTCTTTTTCCCTATTATTAAGGTCTTCCGTTTCCAAAGGAAGACCTTATTGTTTTCGTTCGGTTTCTTTTTCCCTATTATTATTATTAAGGTCTTCCGTTTCCAACGGAAGACCTTAGTGTTTTCGTTCTGTTTCTTTTTCCCTCTTCTTATTCAGGTCTTCCGTTTCCAACGGAAGACCTTATTGTTTTCGTTCAGTTTCTTTTTCCTTATTATTATTTTTTTAGGTCACCTGAGTAAACTCAGGTGACCTATTGCTATCTGTTTTCGTCCGTCGTCGTTCGTCGTCCGTCGTTCGTCGTTCGTCGTGCGTTAACATTTGAACATTTTCAGCTTCTTCTCTGCAACCACTTAACCAATTTCAACCAAATTTGGCACAAAGCATCTATGGGTGAAGGGGAACAAAAATTGTGAATTTCATGATCCCTGCCCCCCTGGGGCCTGAGGGGTGGGGCCAAAACCACTAAAATTAATGCAATCTTTAAAAATCTTCTTCTTTACTCCTGGACATCAAGCAATCAAACTGTTTGCATGATTGTAATCAGCAATGAGTCCTCTACCAAAATTGTGAAATTCATGGCCCTGGGGTCAGGGGTTCTAGTGCTAGGGCGGGGCTAAATAAGTAGGTAGTGAAAATGCATTATTTCTTTGAATATCTTCTTCTCTGCTCCTGGGTATTAAATAAACCAACAAAGTACATAGTAATGATGAGCAAGAGTGCCTCTACCAAAATTATGAATTTTATGGCCCCAGGGTCAGGGGTGCTGGTGTTAGGGTGGGGCTCTATTGATTATATAGTGAAAATACATTATTTCTTTGAAAATCTTCCTATCTGCTCCTGGGTATTAAATAAACTAACTAAGTACATAGTTATGATAAGCAAGAGTGCCTCTACCAAAATTGTGAATTTTATGGCCCCAGGGTCAGGGGTTCTTGTTTTAGGGTGGGGCTCTAATGATTATATAGTGAATTGCATGAATTCTTTGAACATCTTATCCTTTGCTCCTGGCTAATATGCTAATATATTTAAGGCCAGGACTTATTTTATTTTCAGTTGTACAAATCCTCCGCTCAAGGTTTTGAATTTTCAGAAAAAAAATAAAACATTTTTTTCCCCGATGGTCAAATATGAGTCGGGATCGAGATTTCAAATTTACGAACTCGCACTTCCGGTTTTAAGATGAAACGGCGGGTAAATAAAGCTTTCTTGGTTTAGTGTAAAATTCATCGATACGAGTGCCATTCAAAACGTTTCACCTGTTCAAAGGACAAATAAAATGCTGACGACTTTGTTGCACAATGACTTGCTGGTGAGATAATTATGTATTCGTTTCAAAAGTATCTATATCTGTCTGTGAATTATTTTCCTCCCCCAGGTTTTAAACTGCCCGAACGTGGTAGCTATTGCATATTGCCAGCGACATTGTTTAGGTCTCTGTTATAGCTTACAGTCTAAGCATCTTTCTTCAGATAAGGGTTGCTTATGCATCAGATGTAATGAATAAAACTATGGGAGAAGTTAAGTCCATTTGAGGAAGAAATGAACAATAACCTGAAGAAAAAAAAAATTAACTATTAAAAGGCAAGAATATACAAATATATACAGGCATGTAGTATCATTTGTATCAGCCAGAGAAATTATTTTACACTTAATTGAAAAAATATTCACCCTACTCCCCAATACTCCCTGTCTGTTTTATGATAGGAATTATAATTTTAGGCATCAAGTAAATTTTAGAACAATGTCTACACATTCACCTAACACATATTAAAAAAATGAAGATATATTGAAAGACTTTTAAAGAATTGATTTTTTAAAATATATTTTGACCAACATCACAAAATTTATATAACTGGCCCAAACTGGCGGATGATGAAATAAGCAATTAAATGTTCTACTTTCCTATTTGTAAGTATTATGTGTCCAGTGGTAAGGAGCCTATTAGAATAGCATAAAAAAAAGAATGTACAAATTGTTATAATTGATTTATCAAATTTTTTTTTTTATTTCCTTCTCCTTCAGGATTTTTTTATTCTTATGTTCATAACTAAACCTAAAGATAAAAAAAATGCTGGCCTTCTAATGAAGGGAGGGGCCTCTTTCAAAATCGATAAATTCAGGGCCACTGGTCAGGGGTAGTACCATGGGGGTACTTTGACTAAAAATAAATTAATGCTTTGAAATCTGCCCTTTGATAAGCAATGGTGCCTCTTTCAAAATTTGTGAATTTCATGACTTTTGGATTAAAACACGAACCAAATACAATCGCTGGAAAGTTGTTACATGATACTCAGGTGACCTATAAGGCCCGTGGGCCTCTTGTTTCTTACCGATTTTAGTGCACGCGAGTTCTCGGAAACGGCTCGGTCGATTCTCATGAAACTTTCAGATCTTGTAGATATTGGTCTGAGCCTTATTGGAATTTTTTTATAAGTACGTCGTCACTTCCAGTCGTGAGGTATTGACGATTTCCTGATTTTAAGAGGGTCGGTTTGTCCTGGTAACTCCTCCTAAACGACTTAAGATATTGAGTCTAGATTTTCAGTGAACGTAGAGAAAGGTTTGCTGAGTTGCATATGAGCTGCAAACTTTCCTAGCATAAAGGGCACCGTAGCTAGGTAGGGCCCAAAAATGTCTCATAAACATCTCACGAAATTTGACACCTTTTGTTTCATATCTTCTTACCTGTTCATAATTTGTTAAAACATATTGAAGAAAAGTTGTGCAGAATGTTAAGAGCAATTATATAAATCCAAGAAAAAGGGGCTGACCCCTCAAATTAGGGACACAGAAGGGCCAAAATTCCTTTATTGATATCTCTTTTTTGTTATAAATTATTGAAGCAAAAATATTTATCTTTACAATTTGAAATGTTTTAACAAAAGTCGTAGTCAAAATCATATCTCATCCTCTCGAAAAATCGGACGGAAGACCTACTCGTTGCTAGCAACGAGATCGTTTCTAGTTAAGGTATTCCGACTTCCTTCGGAAGACCTTATTGTTTTCGTTCGGTTTCTTTTTCCCTACTATTATTATTATTATTATTATTTTTCTTACCGATTTTGTGCAAGCGATTTCTCGGAAACGGCTCGCTGGATTTTCACCAAACTTTCAGATCTGATAGATATTCATCTGAACCTTGTCGGAAATTTTCGTCGTTGATGACGTCACTTCCGGTCGTGAGATATGGACGATTTTTTGATTTTTAGAGGGTCGGCTTGTCCTGAGATCTCCTCCTAAACAACTGAAGATATCGACTTGAGATTTTCAGTGAAGAAAGAGGAAGGATAGTAGATGTGACAATTTTGCATATAGAGCTTTCCAGGTAAAAAGGCATCGACGCTCGCCTGGGCTCGAAAAATAGGCTCATACGCTTCTCGCAAAAATTGATACGTTTTCTTTAATATCTTTTTACTGGTAAATATTTTGTTAAGACATATATAATAAAAAGTGTGCAATATAGTAAGACCTTTCATTTGATATGAAAAAAATGGGGTTAGTCCTTAAAATTAGGGGCATAGAGGGGCTAAAAATCTCTCGTCTTTAACTCTATAATGATCAATATTTTGTGATACATTACTGAAGCAAAGATATTCAACTTAACGGTTTGCAACAATATATACTAAAATTTGATCATATGTTACGTAATAAAGAGTCACAGGGGGCTAGAATGCTAAATCTTTGACGCTTTATATCTCTAAAAGAGTGAATATTTTGATAAGCAATATTGAACAAAAGATGGTCAAAATAATGTTCCCAACGATATGCATACTTTTAATTTGTTCATTTTTTCCGTCGACACTTCCGTTGTAAACCGGAAGTACATAATATTTAAATACATTTACATGTATAGCGATTTTTTTTTCATTTTCTAATGAATGTAATTGTTTTTTATTTAGATTTAATGAATGCGTAGCATTTTAATATTTCCACCGGAAGTACTGTTCGTTCAAACCGGAAGTTTTCTTAAAATGAGTATTTTTCATCGGAACTTTCACGGATGATTACTGCATGCTTGATGTAGAGTTGAAAGTAGTTTTGAGCACATACGGTCGAACCGGAAGTGAAGAAGTAGAACCGGAAGTTGATTGGAATTGATAGATCCTATATTTTTTGTGTTTCTAAACACATTTTGAAGAATTCTTGTGCCTCTTTGACATTTTTTATCCTATCAGTGGAATTATTCCAACACAGGTCTTATTCCGTCAGATATCGGACGGAAGACCTACTCGTTGCTTGCAACGAGATCGCATCTAGTTAAGGTCTTCCGTCTCCAACGGAAGACCTTATTGTTTTCGTTCGGTTTCTTTTTCCCTATTATTATTATTATTAGGGTCTTCCGTCTTCAGCGGAAGACCCTTCTATTATTCTTCGGTTTCTTTTTTACCTTTATTATTATTATTATTTTTATTCTTTTTTCTTCTTACAAAATTTGTGCAGACGATTTCTCAGAGATGTCTCGTTCGATTTGCTTCAAATTTTCACAGTCGATGCGTTGTGATCTGAAGTTAATTCCGGCAAATTATTTTTTGGAAATTCACTTCCGGTCGGGAGTTATCGCCCTTTGATCGAAATTTAGAGGACCTCCTTGTCTGTGATGGAACTCAAAAACGGTTCAAGCTAGAAAGCTGAAATTTTGAGGGATGGTAGAGGACATGTTGCCATATTGCACCTGGGTCAGGATATTTTCCGGAAGTGCCTAGTATGGAAGCTCGGTAGGGGTCAAAATTTAGGACACGTTTTATGAGTGATTTTTTGAGACATTTTCTATCATATCTTTTAAAATATAAATATTTTGTTAAAATATACTGTACAACATTTGTGCAAAATATCAAGATCTTCAATATGATATCAAGAAAAATGTGCTGACTCATCAGATTAAGGGCTGAAAGGGGCCAACAGTTTTTATTTGATAACTCTTTTAAAGTCAATATTTTGTTATACATTACTGAATCAAAGATCTTTATCTCAACCATCTACAACTATATATTATGATTTTTATGTCGTATGGTACATAATTAAGGGCCACAAGGGGCCAGAATGCTAAATCTTTGATGGTTTATATCTCGAAAGGGAGAAATATTTTGATAAGCAATATTGAACAAAAGTTGTTCAAAATCATGTTGTAAACAATATGCAACCTTTCATTTTTTCCTAAACGTCCCCGTTAAGGAGTTGAAGGGTTGGCCCCTAATTATATCTTTTGCTTTTAGCTCAAAAACGAATAAGAATTTCTGAACAGTTGTTGAACAAAAAATGTTCAAAATCTTAAGATCTTTAAGATGAGACCCCGAAAAAGGGAATGGGCACTCGAATTAGGGGCCAAGAGGGGCCAAAAGTCTTCAATCGATAACTCTTTATCAGTTAATATTTTGTAATACATTACTGAAGCAAATATCTTTATCACAACCGTCTACAACTATATATTATGGTTTTTATGTCGTATGGTACATAATTAGGGGCCACAAGGGGCCAGAATGCTAAATCTTTGACGCTTTATATCTCGAAAGGGAGAGATAATTTGATAAGCAATATTGAACAAAAGTTGTTCAAAATCATGTTCTAAACTATATGCAACCTTTTATTTTTTGCTAAACATCCCCGTTAAGGAGTTGAAGGGTTGGCCCCTAATTATTTCTTTTGCTTTTAGCTCAAAAACGAATAAGAATTTCTGAACAGTTGTTGAACAAAAAATGTTCAAAATCTTAGGATCTTTAAGATGAAACCCCGAAAAAGGGGCTGTGCACTCGAATTAGGGGCCAAGAGGGGCCAAAAGTCTTCAATCGATAACTCTTTATCAGTTAATATTTTGTAATACATTACTGAAGCAAAGATCTTTATCTCAACCATCTACAACGATATATTATGGTTTTTATGTCGTATGGTACATAATTAGGGGCCACAAGGGGCCAGAATGCTAAATGTTTAATGCTTTATATCTCGAAAGGCAGAAATATTTTGATAAGCAATATTGAACAAAAGTTGTTCAAAATAATGTTCTGAACAGTATGCAACCTTTCATTTTTTGCTAAACGTCCCCGTTAAGGAGTTGAAGGGTTGGTCCCTAATTATATCTTTTGCTTTTAGCTCAAAAACGAATAAGAATTTCTGAACAGTTGTTGAACAAAAACTGTTCAAAATCGTAAGATCTTTAAGATGAAACTCCGAAAAAGGGGCTGGGCACTCGAATTAGGGGCCAAGAGGGGACAAAATTCTTCAATCGATAGCTCGTTATCAGTTAATATTTTGTAATACATTACTAAAGCAAAGATCTTTATTTCTACCGTTTACAACTATATATTATGGTTTTTATGTCGTATGGTACATAATTAAGGGCCACAAGGGGCCAGAATACTAAATCTTTGATGCTTTATATCTCGAAGGGGGGAACTATTTTGATAAGCAATATTGAACAAAAGTTGTTCAAAATCATATTCTAAACAATATGCGATCTTTCATTTTTTGCTAAACGTCCCCGTTAAGGAGTTGAAGGATTGGCCCCTAATTATATCTTTTGCTTATAGCTCAAAAACGAAAAAGAATTTCTGAACAGTTGTTGAACAAAAAATATTCAAAATCTTAAGATCTTTCAGATGAGACCCCAAAAAAGGGAATGGGCACTCGAATTAGGGGCCAAGAGGGGCCAAAAGTCTTCAATCGATAGCTCTTTTTCAGTTAATATTTTGTAATACATTACTGAAGCAAAGATCTATATCTCTACTATCTACAACTATATATTATGGTTTTTATGTCGTATGGTACATAATTAGGGGCCACAAGGGGTCAGAATACTAAATCTTTTATGCTTTATATCTCGAAAGGGAGAAATATTTTGATAAGCAATATTGATCAAAAGTTGTTCAAAATAATGTTCTGAACCGTATGCAACCTTTCATTTTTTGCTAAACGTCCCCATTAAGCAGTTGAAGGGTTGGCCCCTGATTATATCTTTTGCTTTTAGCTCAAAAACGAATAAGAATTTCTGAACAGTTGTTGAACAAAAAATGTTCAAAATCTTACGATCGTTAAGATGATATGAATAAAGAGGGCCGATTCCTAAAATAAGGGGCCGTTAGGGGCAAAAGGACGATTTTTTAAAGTCTTTAATGTTCAATGTCTTTTTACAGATTGTGGTAAATCATTATTTTAGAATGAAAATCGCAATCAAAATCTTATCTCATCTCATCAAGAATTGGACGGAAGACCCACTCGTTGCTCGCAACGAGATCTCATCTAGTTATTATTATTATTCTAACCGATTTTGTGCACGCAATTTCTCGTAAACTACTGGACCGATTCTCATGAAACTTTAACATCTGATAGGTACTGATCTGAACCTTATTGGAAATTTTTTTCGTCGATGACGTCACTTCCGGTCGTGAGATATGGACAAATTTCTAATTTTAAATTGCAATTTTGTCTTGATTTAGTACCGAAAACTGCTTTAGATATGAACTGAAGATTAATTAGAGATGATAGTTCATGACTTATAGCGTTGCGGAATCGCCTTTTTGTGCGACGTCAGTACTTCCGGTCGATACCGGAAGCGAATTTAAATAACGTAATTTTTCAACTTTTCTTTTTTAATATTTTTGTTTAAGAATTGAATAGAGACCCCTTTGCAGAAGCCAAATATGTAATTTGTTTGAAAATCGAAAAAGCCAATCTCGAGATAATTGCATTTGAAAACGCGAAGCGGCGATCCCAATGGCCGAATGGTTAGAGCGTTGGATTGTCACGCGGGCGACCCGGGTTCGATCCCCCGTGTGTCCGAAAAATTTTATCACTTTTTCTGCTCGATTTTTCAATTTTTATTAATTTAAGACCATTTGCAACAATATATTTTCAACTTTTAAGTATATCTTACGTAATAAGGGGTCACAAGGGGCCAGAATGCTAAATCTTTGACGCTTCATATCTCGAAAAGGGGGAAAATTTTGATAAGCAATATTGAACAAAAGATGGTCAGAATAATGATCTTAACAATATGCATACTTTGAATTTTTGTAAAATGGCCCCATTAGGGACTTGTAGGGGTGGCCCCTTAATATTTCCATTCAGCATATCTTCCAAACGAAAAGAAATCTTTTAATAGGAACAAAAAGTCTTTGAAATCACAAGACCTTTCATTTGATATCAAGAAAAAGGGGCTGACCCCTCAAATTAGGGGTTCAGCGGGGCCAAAAATCTTTCATTTTTAACTCTTTATTGATTAAGATTTTGTAATACATTGCAGAAGCAAAAGTATTCATCTTAACGATTTGCAGCAATATATGATACAACTTGGATCATGTGTTATGTAATTAGGGGTCACAAGGGGCCAGAATGTCAGATTTTGACGCTTTATATCTCAAAAAGGGTGAATATTTTGATAAGCAATATTGAACAAAAGTTGGTCAGAATAATGTTCTCAACAATATGCATACTTTGAATTTCTGTAAAATGGCCCCATTAAGGACTTGTAGGGGTGGCACCTAAATACTTATATGAATCATATCTCTACAATGAAAAGAAATCTCTGAATAGGTGTTGAACAAAAAGTCTTTGAAATCACAAGACCTTTCATTTGATATCAAGAAAAAGGGCTGACCCCTCAAATTAGGGGCTCAGAGGGGCCAAAAGTCTGTCATCTTTAACTCTTAAATGATCAATATTTTGTGATACATTATAGAAGCAAAAGTATTCATCTTAACAATATGCAACAATATATGATAGAATTTGGATCATATGTTACGTAATTACATTGTAGGGGTCACAAAGGTCCAGAATGCTAAATATTTGACAATTCATATCTTGAAAAGAGGGAATATTTTGATAAGCAATATTGAACAAAAGATGGTCAGAATAATATTCTAAACAATATGCATACTTTGTATTTTTGAAAAATGGCCCCATTAAGGACTTGTAGGTGTGGCCCCTAAATATCTATATGAAGCATATCTCCACAACGAAAAGAAATCTCTGAATAGGTGTTGAACAAAAGGTCTTTGAAATTACAAGACCTTTCATTTGATATCAAGAAAAAGGGGCTGACACCTTAAAGTAGGGGCTGAAAGGGGCCAAAAGTCTTGCATCTGTACCTCCTTTATGATCAATAATCTGTGATACATTACAGAAGCAAAGATATACATCTTAACTACTTGCAACAATATAATATAAAATTTTGGCCATATCTTACGTAAATAGGGGTTGCAATGCGGCCAAAATGCTATTTTTTGTCATGCTTTACGTCTTGAAAGGAGGGGGGTATTTTTATAAGCCATATTGAACAAAAGATGTTCAGAAAATCGTGATAAAAATGAGAAACTTTAAATTCATTGAAGGAAAACTTAATGTCATTCTCTTTTAACGAATATCTCAGTCAAAATCACATCTCATCTTATCGAGAAAATCAACGGAAGACCTACTCGTTGCTCGCAACGAGATCTCATCTAGTTAAGGTCTTCCGACTTCCTTCGGAAGACCTTATTGTTTTCCGTCGGTTTCCTATTATTAAGGTCTTCCGACTTCCTTCGGAAGACCTTATTGTTTTCCGTCGGTTTCCTATTATTATTATTATTATTATTATTATTCTTTTTTCATAGTTATGGCGATATCTCAGCTGTGTCTGTACAGATTTCGAAGATTTTTACAGGAAAGATGCATCAGGTTAATATCTCCAGACGTGTTTTTCATTTTTTCAAAATTCGCTTTCATTCGCGATTTTGGGGGAAATTTGTATTTTTTAAATGGATTTTTGTACACTACTTTTCTCGAAAACGGCTAAAGATATGACATTGAAACTCATGGACATGAAAGAGCATCACATGTAGATGTGCCGAACGTCTTTCATTTTTTGTCGTTCTTACTTCCGGTCGCAAACGAAAGTGAATTCAAAAAGTCTAATTTTTCAACTTTTTTGTTTTTCAATATTTTTCTTTCAGATTTACAGGGTTTATAGAGCGTCTTCAAAGATATCTAGATATGTTTTTCATTTTTTCATGCGTGGGTTAATTGCAAAGATATGACCGAACCAAACTTTGTCTAACTGTCGGGGGTTCGAATCCCGCTCGGGGCGTTCCCCAAATTTTTTCTTTGTTTTTGTCTTTTTTCAGTTGCAAATTACTTTTCACTCTTTTATAACATGTGTGGAAAATTTTGCCGATTTTTAAAAGCTATTTTTGGAGATATTTTGTGAAATACCTGGAACAATCACGATCTGTGTTGAGAAACTTCTGTAAATGAACGTAAACAAAAAAATACATTATGAAATCTATTCCATGGGATGACACAGCATAGATTGCAAAAGAGAAGTCGGTCGGAAGACCTGCTTGTTGCCCCAGCAACAAGAACGCATCTAGTTATTATTATTATTATTATTATTCTTTTTTTCATAGTTATGGCGATATCTCAGCTGTGTCTGTACGGATTTCAAAGCTTTTTACAGGAAAGATGCATCAGGTTAATATCTCCAGACGTGTTTTTCATTTTCTCAAAATTTGCTTCCATTCGCGATTTTGGGGGAAATTTGTATTTTTTAAATGGATTTTTGTACACTACTTTTCTCGAAAACGGCTAAAGATATGACATTGAAACTCATGGACATGAAAGAGCATCACATGTAGATGTGCCGAACGTCCTTCATTTTTTGTCGTTCCTACTTCCGGTCGCAAACGGAAGTGAATTCAAAAAGTCTAATTTTTCAACTTTTTTGTTTTTCAATATTTTTCTTTCGGATTTACAGGATTCATAGAACGTCTTCAAAGATATCTATATATGTTTTCATTTTTTTCATGCGTGCGTTTATTGCAAAGATATGAAAGAACCAGACTTTGTCTTACTGTCGGGGGTTCGAATCCCGCTCGGGGCGTTCCCCAAATTTTTTCTTTGTTTTTGTCTTTTTTCAGTTGCAAATTACTTTTCACTCTTTTATAACATGTGTGGAAGATTTTGCCGATTTTTAAAAGCTATATTTAGAGATATTTCGTGAAATACCTGGACCAATCACGATCTGTGTTGAGAAACTACTGTAAATGAACGTAAACGAAAAAAATACATTCTGAAATCTATTCCATGTTCTGACACAGCATCGATTGCAAAAGAGAAGTCGGTCGGAAGACCTGCTTGTTGCCCCAGCAACAAGAACGCATCTATTTATGTTCCCCAAACGAAGTTGGGGATCATATTGTTTTTACTCTGTTTCTTATTATTATTATTTTTCTTCTTCCTGGGAAAATTTTGTCCACGAGTGATCTTGTAAACTACACATCCGACTAAGATAAAATGTTTTAAGGGTCAGTAGACATGTTATGTAGATTTGCCGAACGAAGGTCATTTTGCGCGCACGTGCTTGCAAGAGCGTGCACGTGCAACACGTGAAATGACCAATATAATATATATTGCCGTAACTTTTCTATTTTTTGATGAAATGTTTTGAAACTCATAATGTAAGGATATATTATTAGTATAGACAAGATGGCATGGTCAAAATAGCAAGATCGCACGCACATGCACGTGCGCTTCGCTCTGCTTGGCTGAAACTAAAGTCACAATAACTTTCTTGTTTCTTGTCATAATCCTTTGAAATTTTGAACATAGTCCTACATTATGAAGATCTACAGCATGATATATAAAAATTTTCATGAAAGTATGCGCATGCGTACGTGCTGCAATCTGATTGGCTGAAACTTTAAATGGCTATATCTCCCTTGTTTTTTGAAGAAATGCTTTGAAATTTAAAATATAGTCATGCATTAGGATATCCTATAATATGTTATAGAAAAAAAATCATGAAATCACGCGCATGCACGTGTGCTGCAATCTGATTGGCTGAAACTTTAAATGGCTATATCTCCTTTGTTTTTTGATGAAATGTTTGGAATTTTGAAATATAGTCATTCATTAAGATATCCTTGAATACGATAAAGATCAAATTCAGGAAATCACGCGCATGCATGTGTGCTGCAATCTGATTGGCTGAAACTTCAAATAGCTATAACTACCTTGTTTTTTAACCAAACAGGATGGGATTTAGAACATAGATAAATATAAGGGACTCCTACAAGAAGGTGTAGTCATCATGCACGTGCTTGGACGTGCGTGCACGTGAAATGAGTTAAATTAAAAATACACTCGAGTGAGTGCAATTTTTAATACTTTTGGATTAAATGCTTTGATATTAAGTATATTAAAATATATAGATAGTGTAGACAACATAATATGGTCTGTACGCACATGAACACGCGTGCAATGCTTAAATTTAAATATATTTTGTATTCTTCTGGGAAGACCTTGATTAAGTCTAAATTCCATAAACTATTTCTTATTTAATAGAGATTACAGGGAGTATGGCACCAAAAGGGAGTTGGGGAGCGTTTGGGGAACATCTGTAACGGTCCCCGTTACAATTAGCACTAGTTATTATGTCGCCCCGAACGAAGTCGGGGACGACATATTGATATTGTACGCATGTTTTTTTTATCCAGGCTGTTTCTCGGAGATGGCTGGGACAATCTTCCTGAAACTTTCCTCAAAGGACGATCACTGGTTGTAGTTGTGCAGTGAGGTCATTCAGTTCCAATATGTCTACCGTTGCCATGGAAACCTGTAAAAAGCGACAAATTTTGTCCGAGAGTGTTCTCTCTGGTCCCTTAAACGCTCGTCATGAAACTTTTCTTATTTTAAGGATTACTATCTGTAGTTGTGTACTACGCATTTAAAATTTTCAAATAATTGATTATTGCCATGGAAACCAGGTGAGAGTTAAAATTCTTTAATTTCGATTTTCTCAATAACTACTCAGGCAATCGTTTTGAAACTTTCAATGTTTATTCCTTGCAATGTGTCAAAGTGATTTCTACTTTCAAAATAATTGTAATGAGTCGCTCACAGTTGCCATAGAAACGAAACAGAAAAAAAGATTCAGATGTACACATGTGTTCTCCAAGGGCGAGGTCAAAGGGTCAAAGTTCGTCGTATCCAATAAAAGTTCTTTTCACAAGGATTACATATTTGAAATACGAAAGCCCTAGTACTTACCGTTCAAACGTTATGGCTATTTACTATGTTCAAGACTACCCCCCCCCCTTTTGAAGCACACAGCCAGGTAGAATACACAGATATAACATATACAACTTAC
Source organism: Saccostrea cuccullata (assembly GCF_032062105.1). Lineage (NCBI taxonomy): Eukaryota > Metazoa > Mollusca > Bivalvia > Ostreida > Ostreidae > Saccostrea > Saccostrea cuccullata. The sequence continues at coordinate 81,013 of NW_026940076.1, forward strand.
AAGTAACTTTTTAAAATCTTCATTCATAAAATTCAGTTCCCGTCATGTGATATTTTGCCATCATTCATTCTCCTCCTGTTTTGTCTCTTGAATTTATAAATATTTTATTTTATCTATATAAAAAAAAATAACGATTGTCAGCTGCATTTATTATCATTTCGCGTTTTCTTGTATATCTATCACTTGTATATTATTCATTTCATTAGATAGTGCAAGTATAAATTAAAAAATTGGTACGTCATTTTCATAGTTTTTATTCATTCAAAAATCTTTTGATCCGCTCCTGAAGGTTCGCGAAGCCTTGATCACCACTGTATACAAAACATTCATCTCGCCGAAAATGTTCATGATTCCGCTAAACTGAGAAAGTTTACACATGATTTATCATCTCATAACATACATCAGCTCTCTGCAATGCAGAAATACTCGAATTGATGGTGGCATGTCAGATTCGTTTTTCGGTAGAACCTCTAAAATGAAAGTGAAAGAGGGAAATTTCAGAGTTCTCACTGGCATTACTATACACAAAATAATTCGGCTGATCTTCTTCATAGATTACATTTCCCAAGCTTTTATGATAGGAAAGATACTGCCAATTAACAAGTATGAGGCTCAGTTCAGTACATCTGCCCAATTTCTTTTATGCAATTCTGCAAATTTAGGAACTTGTAATTTTCCTGCATTACTTTCTTCTCCTACCGATTCTAAAAATAAAATGGGATGTACCCAATTAAGGTCTTCCGTTTCCAACGGAAAGGACTAATACGACTCGATGGTTGTCCAAGCTTAGCTAATGGACCATTGTTTTAGTGATGATAAAAATGAAAGTCTTGTCCAGTACGGGGCGACATATGCTATTGCTTGCAATAGCAGACTTTCTAGTTATTATTATTTTTCTTCCTAGGAAAATTTTTTCCGCGAGTGATCTTGTAAACTACACATCCGACTTAGGTGAAACCTTTTTAGGGTAAGTAGGCATGTTATGTAGATTTGCGGAATCAAGGTCATTTTGCGCGCACGTGCTTGCAAGAGCGCGCACGTGCAAAACTTAAAATGACCAATATATAATGGATATAACCGTTACTTTTCTATTTTGTGACAAATTGTTTTGAAACTTATAATGTAAGGATATATTAGTAGTATGCACAAGATGACATGGTCAAAATAGCAAGATCGCACGCGCATGCACGGGCGCTTCGCTCTGATTGGCTGAAACTAAAGTCTCAATATCTATTTTTTTTTTTGAAAAAATCATTTGAAATTTTGAACATAGTCACACATTAGAGAGATCTACATCCTGTAATATAAGATTTATCATGAAAGCATGTGCATGCACATGTGCTTGCAAGAGCTCGCACGTGCAACACGAGAAATGTCCAATATAATTGATACAGACGTAACTATTTAAATTATTGCTGAAATGCTTTGAAACTCATATTATAAGTATATATTAGAAGCATAGACAAAATGACATGGTCGAAAAAGTAAGATCTCACGCGCATGCATGTACGCTTCGCTCTGATTGGCTGAAACTAAAGTCTAAATATCTTTATTGTTTCTTGTCATAATCCTTTAAAATTTTGAACATAGACCTACATTATGAAGGTCAACAGCATGATATATAAGAATTTTCAAGAAAGCATGCGCATGCCCGCGCGCTGCAATCTGATTGGCTGAAACTTTAAATGGCTATATCTCCTTTGTTTTTTGACGAATTGCTTTGAAATTTAAAACATAGTCATGCATTAGGATATCCTACAATATGATATAGAAAAAAATCATAAAATCACGTGCATGCACGTGTGCTGCAATCTGATTGGCTTAAACTTGAAATGCTATAACTCCCTTGTTTTTCAACCAAACAGGATGGGATTTAGAATATAGATAGATAAACGGGACTCCTACAAGAAGGTATGGTCATCATGCACGTGCACGCACGTGCGTGCATTTGGAACTAGTGAAATGAAAAATACACCTGAAAGAGTGATTTTTCATACTTTTGGACTGAATGCCTTAATATATTGTATATTAAAATATGTAGATAGTGTAGACAAGATGATATGATCATAATGCACATGCATTCACATGCGCACGGGTGCAATGCTAAAATTTGAATATAATTGGTATCCTTCTGAGAAAACGTTGTTAAAGTAAAAAATGCACAGAGTTTGTCTTATTTAATGAAGCTTACAGTGAATATGGCACCAAAAAGAAGTTGGGGAGCGTTTGGGGAACATCTGTAACACTTTTATTATTATTCTTCTTTTTTCCTTACAATTTTTGTGCAGAAGATTTCTCGGAGATAGCTCGATCGATTTTGTTCAAATTTTCAGAGATTATTTGTATCTATCTTAAGCTTGTACCCCCGACTCAATTTTGAAAAAAATCACTTCCGGTCGGAAGTTATCGCCCTTTCAGTAAATTTCAAAGGGTCTCCTTGTCCATGAGTAAACTCAAAAAACGGTATGAGCTAGAGAGCTGAAATTTTCAGCGATGATAGACGACACATTGCTGAATTGCACATTGGGTTTACAATTTTTCAGAAAGGTCCAAAATGGAAGCTCGGTAAGGGTCGAAATCTAGGACACGAATCGTGAGTGAATTTTCGAGACATTTTGTGTCATATCTTTTAAAGTATAATTATTTTGTTAAGACATATTGAACAACATTTGTCCAAGATGGCGGCGGTCTCCGAAAACTCCGCCATTAAGCAAGTCGGGTTCTAGAAGGTCAGCTGTGCGTTTAGATGAACGAAACTTCTACCAAAAAGATTTATGAAATGTAAAGGATTCTTAAGATTGCTATATCGCAATTACGTTGCATTGAGTATAGTTTTAATATGAGGTTTCCTCAAACGTCTATTGAAATTGCTTTTGTCTGCATCTCAAAGTAGAATACAACATGACTTCAAGTGGAAATACGAAGACTATAATCTTTTGTTTTGCACCAGGGAAAACTTATCCTAAACTTTGTTTATAAGTAATAGCTTTTCAAGAAACTTGCCTCACTTAATATTCACTATGTTTCTGAAGTATTACTTGACTTCTGTTTATTTTCCCACGCAGGCTTGTGACATATTAAATGAATAGAAAAGACAAAAATAAGAAAAACATTTTTTAAAAGATTGTTTATTAAAGGTTATATAAATATAATTGTAATAAGTGCAAGTTATTGAACATAAATAGTAACAGATTCCTTGACCGTCGGAGGGCGAGGGATTTTTCTTTCAGTGAAACATTCCAGTCTTTTCATGAACGTGTAACTCATCTCCATTTTGGGGGTAAACAGGATACAAAATTCTTGGAAAATCTTACCAAATTCACAGCTTTAGTGTTACTTGGCCGTATACGATATTATATTTGTATAGTGTGATAAATATACTTTCTAACGCTCGAAATTCCGGTTATAAGAACATACATTTCTAATTTTCATTGAAGCTATCACTTCCATTAAAACGATGAAACATTCGGAAGGAATAGCGTTAAGAACTACGTGTGACGTTTGGCACGAAATAATGTATCGTGACCCGACTTAAGTAGTAGACAAATGGCGACGATAGTGCAGAAATATATAACATTGGCATGCCTGTATATGGAATTGCATGAATAAAGTTGAATACATATCGAAAAAAGGAAGGAAAACAGTATCATCTGTTCATCACTAATAGATTATCTATCCTAAGAATTACTGTTAAAACTCAAGTACCAAATCCCGATGTGATCATCTTGAGCAAAGTTTGGCAAGCTGGCTGTCATTCTACAATTCCAAACTGAATATTTAAAAAAATGTAATGTATGTTGGAATCAAAAAAAGAAATATCGCGATATTTGAAGCGGGTTCCCAAAGGTGTACCGCAATGGATTTTCACGCTGGCGACTCAGGATCGATCCCCTGTGTGTCCGATTTTAAAAATCACTTTTTCAGTTTGATTTTACGTTGTTTTTTTTTTCTGTATCGGACGGAAGACCTCTCGTTGCTTGCAACGAGTTTCGTTTCTAGTTAAGGTCTTTCGTCTTCACGGAAGACCTTCTAGTGATTCTACTGTTTTTTATTATTAAGGTCTTCCGTCTTCACGGAAGACCTTCTAGTGATTCTACTGTTTCTTATTATTATTATTATTATTATTTTTTTCCCCAAAATTTTGTGCACGCGATTTCTCGAAAACTATTCAGTAGTTTTCTGTGAAAATTTCAGGAATTATGCGTCATTATATGAAGTTGTGGCATGGATAGGAAAATTTGGAATACTCACCTTTGGTTCCAAGTTATTGACACTTTTCTGATTTTAAAATGCAATTTTGTCCCCCCTTTTTTTCGAAAATGGTTTAAGATATTAACTGGAGACTTGTAAGAGATTATAGATGATGACTTTTAGATGTGACGAATCACCTTTTCGTGTGTCGTCGGTACTTCCGGTTGCTACCGGAAGCGAAATTAAAAAGTCCGTATTTTCTAACTTTTTTGTTTTTCAATATTTTTCATTGATTTTTAGAATTTTAATAGAGACCCTTCTTATAATGCTTACTATATAATTTGTTTGAATATTGATAAATCCAAACTCTAGAAATTAACATTCAAAAATCTGAAGTGGGTCCAAAATGGCGGCTGTCTCTGTCAACTCCGACATTTCGCAATAGGGGTTTACGGAGGCAGCAGAGCGTTTGCTTGAACGAAAGTAAAATAAGGATGAAAGAAGTGTAAAGGAATACTAGGATTGTCACGTCGTTGTAACGTTGCAAACGTGTGTCAAACTATGTTTTAATCCATGGTGGTCTTAAACGTCTTCTATAATTGGTTTTGGCTGGTTCTCAAAGTAGAAAAAGAAAAGACTAAATGTGCAAATGAAATACGATACCTAGTATCTTTTACATTTTGCGGAAAAACAGATTTTAAACTATAGTTATAAGTAATAGTTTTTAAGAAACATATATAGTAAGTATTAAACGTAACCACCGTTTTCCTAATGCACACTTGAATTAAACAAATACAAAAGACAGAAATAAGAAAACCATATCTAAAAAGATAATGTTATGGAGTTTATATCATCATTCTTGTCTCAGTAATCTCATTCAAGTTATTAAACATAAATGGTGTCTGATTCCTTGACCGTCGTAGGGCGACACGCTTTTCGGCGAAGCAATTCAAGCTGTACATGAAAGTTTAAGTACCGGTAATCGGGATATTTCATTATAGGGATAATCAGCAAAATAAAAATCAGTTGAAAATTATAGCAGTTTCACTGATTTAGTGCTAGTTATCTATATACTATCGTACGATATAGAATGTGTAAAAGCGTTAAATATACTTTCTTAACAATGAAATTTAAGCTATACGAACATTTTTTTTTAATTTCCATTGAAACTATCACACCTATTTAATGGAACATTCCAAACAAAAAGGCCCGAAGATTTCTTCGATTCGTTTGACGCGAAATTATGAATAGTGACCCGCCTTTCATTATTCTAAGACAGATGTACTGTTGCAGAAGTATATAAATGTATATTTATTTAAAGCTGTGGTCTCAATAGCGTAATAGTCAGCGCTTTGGATTTTTGCGCTGGCGACCCGGGTTCAATCCCCTTTGTTTCCATAAAAAGTTTTATCACTTTTCAATTCGATTTTGTGGGTTATTTTTCCAGAATTGGACGTAAGACCTCTCGTTGCTCGCAACGAGTTTCTTTTCTAGTTATTATTCTTATTTTTTCCCCAAAATTTTGTGCAGGCGATTTCTCGAAAACTATTTGGTGGTTTTCAATGAAACTTTCAGGAATCATGCGTCATTATATGAACTTTGTTCGTCAGAAGGAAAATTTGGGATACTCACTTTTGGCTCCAAGTTATTGACAGTTTTCTGATTTTAAAATGGATTTTTGTCCCCCCTTTTTTACGAAAATGGTCTAAGATATTAACTGGAGACTTGTTAGAGATGATAGATGATGACTTTTAGATATGTGAAATCATCTTTTCGTGTGTCGTCAGTACTTCCGGTTGCTAGCGGAAGCGAATTTAAATATTCCGTATTTTCTATATTTTTGGTTTTCAATATTTTTCATTTATTTTGGATTGGTAATGGAGACCGTTCTTATAATGCTTACTATATAATTTGTTTGAACATTGATAAATCCAAACTCTAGATATTAACATTTAAAAATCTGAAGCGGGCCCAATATGGCGGCTGTCTATGTCAACTCCGCCATTTCGCAATAGTAGTCCTCAGAGGCAGCCAAGCGTTTGCTTGAACGAAAGTAAATAAGGATAAATGAAATGTAAAGGAATACGGGGATTGTCACGATGTAATTACGTTGCAATTCTGTGTCAAACTAAGTTTAAATCCATGGTCGTCTCAAACGTCTTCTATAATTGGTTTCAGGTGGTTGTCAAAGTAGAAAAATAAAAGACTAAATGTGCAAATGAAATACATACCTACTTTCATTTGTTTTGCGGAAAAACAGATCTTAAATCATAGTTACAAATAATAGTTTTAAGAAACAATATGGATATATATATAGTAAGTATTAAACGTATCCACTGTTTTGCTCATGCATGCACACTTGACTCATATTAAACTAATAGGAAAGACAAACATAAGAAAAAGATTTTTTTGAAGAATTGAGTTTATATTAATATTCTTGTCTCAAAGATATGATTTAAGTTATTGAACATAAATGGTATCTGATTCCTTTACCGTCTTAGGGCAACACATGTTTTTCGGCGAATCATTTCAACCTTTTCATGAAAGTTTAACTAATCGAGATAGTTCAGTATGGGGATAAACAGGAAATTTAAAAAAGTAAAAAATTATAGCAGTTTCATTGATTTAGTGTTACTTATCTATTTACGTCATAGAATTTGTAAATGTGTTACAATTTCTTTACCCTGAAATTTTACTATAAGAACGTTCTTTTTTATTTCCATTGAAGCTATCACACCTATTTAATGGGACCTTCCAAAGAAAAGGCGCGAAGATTCACCCGTGGCGTTTGGCGCTTAATTTTGAATAGTAACCCGCCTTTCATTATTCTAAGACAAATGTACTGTTTCAGAAGTATATACAAGTAGATTTAGAGCTGTGGTCCCAATAGCGTAATAGTATGCGCTTTGGATTTTCATGCTGGCGACCTGGGTTCAATCCCTTTTGTTTCCATAAAAAGTTTAATCACTTTTTCAGCTCGATATTGCGAGGGGGGGGGGGGGGTTGGGGGGGTTCAGAATCGGACGGAAGACCTCTCGTTGCTCGCGACGAGTTTCTTTTCTAGTTAAGGTCTTCCGACTTCTTTCGGAAGACCTTATTGTTTTCCTTCTGTTTTTTATTATTATTTTTTTTTTCCATAGTACAGTCGATATCTCAGCTGTGCGTAGACGGATTTCAAAGATTTTTACAGGGATAATGCATCATATGAATATCTCCTGACATGTTTTTCATTTTTTTTTAATTCACTTTCTTTCGCGATTTTTGGGGATTTATGTATTTTTTAAAAGGCATTTTGTCCAGCAGTTTTCTCGAGAACGGCTAAAGATATGAAAGTGAAACTCACTGAGGTGATAGAACATCGAACTCCGTTTTGGGCAACGACCTTTATTTTTCGTCGTTTTCACTTCTGGTCGCAAACGGAAGTGAATTCAAAACGTCCCAATTTTCAACTTTTTTGTTTTTCAATATTTTTCTTTAGGATTTATATGGTTTATAGTGTGTCTTATGAGAATTCCAAACATGTGTTCAGTATCTTGATGCGTGCATTTATTGCAAAGATATGGCCGAACCAAACTTTGTCTCCCTGTCGGGGGTTCGAATCCCGCTGGAGGCGTTTAAAAATTTTTTTCTTTGTTTATGTCTTTTTTTCAGTTGCAAATGACTTTTATTTCTTTAATAACACGTATGGAATATTTTTCCGATTTTTAATAGCTATTTTTTTTTTTTAGATATTTTGAGGAATACCTGTAATTATCATTTCGATGTTGAGAGACTGCTGTGAATAAACGTAACCTAAAAAAATACGTTCTGAAATCTATTTCTTGGGATTACGCAGCATAGAACTTTTACGAAAAGTCGGTCGGAAGACCGCTTGTTGCTCTAGCAACAAGAACGCATCTAGTTAAGGTCTTCCGACTTCCTTCGGAAGACCTTATTGTTTTCCGTCGGTTTCCTATTATTATTATTATTATTCTTTTTTCATATTTATGGCGATATCTCAGCTGTGACTGTACGGATTTTAAAGATTTTTACAGGAAAGATGCATCAGATTAATATCTCCAGACATGTTTTTCATTTTTTCAAAATTTGCTTCTATTCGCGATTTTGGGGGAAATTTGTATTTTTTAAATGGATTTTTGTACACTACTTTTCTCGAAAACGACTTAAGTTATGACATTGAAACTGATGGACATAAAAGAGCATCACATGTAGATGTGCCGAATTTCCTTCATTTTTTGTCGTTCCTACTTCCGGTCGCAAACGGAAGTGAATTCAAAAAGTCTAATTTTTCAACTTTTTTGTTTTTCAATATTTTTCTTTTGGATTTACAGGGTTTATAGAGCGTCTTCAACCATATCTATATATGTTTTCATTTTTTTCATGCGTGCGTTTATTGCAAAGATATGACGGAACCAAACTATGTCTTACTGTCGGGGGTTCGAATCCCGCTCGGGGCGTTCCCCAAATTTTTTCTTTGTTTTTGTCTTTTTTCAGTTGCAAATTACTTTTCACTCTTTTATAACATGTGTGGAAGATTCTGTCGATTTTTAAAAGCTATATTTGGAGATATTTCGTGAAATACCTGGACCAATCACGATCTGTGTTGAGAAACTACTGTTAATGAACGTAAACAAAAAAAATACATTAAGAAATCTATTCCAAGGGATGACAGAGCATAAATTGCAAAAGAGAAGTCGGTCGAAAGACCTGCTTGTTGCTGCCCCAGCAACAAGAACGCATCTAGTTATTAAGGTCTTCCGTCTTCACGGAAGACCTTATAGTGATTCTATTGTGTCTTATTATTATTATTATTATTATTTTTCTGACACGATTTCTCGACAACTACTGGATAGAATTACATGAAATTTTCAGGAAAGATGTGTTGTAAGATACTCTTCAAAGTTCCAAGACAGTTTTTGGAAATTCCTCTCTGGTGCCAAGTTTTGGACCATTTTCCTGATTTTAAAACGACATTTTGTCCACGATTAAACTCAAAAACGGTAAAAGATATCAATTTGAAACTTTCAGAGTTTATAGATGAAGATCGATACTTTCCAGGACGCGACTTTTCGTTCGTCGTCAGTACTTCCTGTCGCTACCGGAAGCCAATTCAAAAAGTCCAATTTTTCAACTTTCGTTGTTTTTCAATATTTTTCATTTATTTTTGGAATATTAAAAGAGACACTTCTATTGATGCTTACTATATAAGTTGTTTTAATATTGGTTAATCTGAACTCTAGATATTAATATTTGAAAATCTGAAGCTGGTCCAAAATGGTGGCTGTCTCTGTCAACTCCGCCATTTCGCGAGTAGGGGCTTATGGAGGCAGCTGAGCGTTTGATTAAACCATTCTGACATAAGGATACATGAAATGCAAAAAACTACTTGGACTCTCACGTAGTAGTACGTTGCAATTCAGTGTCAATCTTAAAAACTTAATTTCCGTTTCACTGCTTTAGTGTTACTGGACTAGATACGATATGTAATGTGTAAAATGTGTTAAATATACTTTCCTAACGCCGAAATAAAATAAAGGTGATAAGAATGTTTTATTAATTAATTTCATTGACGCTATTGCACCTCTTTAATAGATCAGTACAAAGGAAAGGTGCGAATATTTACGCGTGGCGTTTGACACGAAATTATGAATAGGGGCCCGCCTTTTATGATTCTGAGACAGGTGTACTGTTGCAAAAGTATACACAAGTATATTTAAAGCAGTATTCCCAATAGCTAAATGGTTCGCGCGTTGGGGAGAAAAGAGAAAAAAAGGCGCATTCACAATGGCGACCTGGATTCAATCCTCCTTGTGATCAAAATTTTGAATCACTTTTCAGCTCGATTTTACAAGTTTTTTTTCCTGAATCGGACGGAAGACCTCTCGTTGCTCGCAACGAGATCGTATCTAGTTATTATTATTTTTCTTCTTCTTCCTGGGTCCTTTTTTGTCCGCGAGTGATCTTGTAAACTATTCACCCGAAGTAGGTAAAACCTTTTTAGGGTTAGTAGACATGTTATGTAGATTTGCGGAATCAAGGTCATTTTCCGTGCACGTGCTTGCAAGAGCGTGCACGTGCAACACGTGAAATGACCAATATAATAGATATAGCCGTAACTTTTCTATTTTTGACTATATGCTTTGAAACTCATAATATAAGTATATATTAGTTCTATAGGCATGATGACATGTTCCTCGCGCACGTGCTTGCAAGAGCGCGCACGTGCAACACGTGAAATGATTAATATAATAGATATAGCCGCAACTTTTCTATTTCTTGATGAAATGTTTTGAAACTCATAATTTGAGAATATATTAGTAGTATAGACATGATGAAATAGCAAGATCTCACGCGCATGCACGTGCGCTTTGCTCTGATTGGCTGAAACTAAAGTCTCAATATCTTTCTTGTTTTTCGACAAAATCCTTTGAAATTTTGAACATATTCATACACTATAAAGATCTACAACATGATATAAAAGAATTATCATGAAAACATGCGCATGCACGTGTGCTGCAATCTGATTGGCTAAAACTTTAAATGTCTGTAACTTTCTAAGTTCTCAACGAAACGGGATGAAATTCCGAATATGAATAGGTATAATTGATACCTTCATTATGCTTCTATCAAATTTAAATGCAAGGACATGCATGCATGCACGTGTGCATGCGCAACATGTAAACTTACCAAAATGGTAACATTTAAATTTTTATGATATTTTGATTGATTCTCACGATAAAAAGATAGATTAATGGTTTAAACAACATGTCTTGATCATCTTGCATGCAGGTGCATGCGCGTGCAATCCGTTAAATGGGATATAGTTGATATCATTGTAGTTTTGATAATTCTTTAATGAAATCCTTTGATACTAAGCCTATTTTTTTTTAAAAAGTCTTACAGGAAAATGAATCAAGAAGGGAGTTGGGGAGCGTATGGGGAACATCTGTAACGATCCCCGTTACAATTAAAACTAGTTAAGGTCTTCCGTCTTCAGCGGAAGACCTTATTGTTTTTCTTAGGTTTCTTTTCCACTATTTTTAGGGTCTTCCGTCTCCAACGGAAGACCCTTCTATTATTATATTGTTTCTTTTTCACTTTTATTATTATTAGGGTCTTCCGTCTTCAGCGGAAGACCCTTCTATTATTCTTCGGTTTCTTTTTCCCCTTTATTAGGGTCTTCCGTCTTCAGCGGAAGACCCTTCTATTATTCTTCGGTTTCTTTTTCACTTTTATTATTATTATTATTAGCATCCACAAGTCATTTTTTATATTTGATATTTACCACATGTATTATATACTGTCTTAAAGCATATGGAGAGTAGAAAAAGAAAATATAACATTTTGGTTTTCTATTCATAAGTTGTTACTAAAAATAGACTACTAAAAAGTAGTGCTTGCGCTTTTTTGTGGGACCATTTTGTTTTTCAGAGTATTGGTTTTGAATGAACAGCAAATACTTTGAAAAATTAGATTTTAAATGAAAATAATATGTTTGTTTGTAAAAGAACTTTAAAATGACACACTTAATTATTTTATTGTTAATTTCACTTCCTCTACCACAGTGCATCACAAGTAAAAATGCGTATTATTGCGCCAACGTTAACACTTAAAAAATGACGTCAAAATTTTTAACTCTGAAAATGATCAGGATGTAGTAAAAAATAAATCATCAAATAAATTCACTTTAGCTGAATTCTTTTTTGTGTGTGTAATAGAAGTTTAAAACATAATTCATTGACAATCTTTGACAATTTCTCTGTACTCTTACTTATAATGTTTAAAAGTACATGTTTTAAATGTATGGTATCTACCAGTAATTTCCGGCACTTGACAGTTATAAAAGCAGTTAAAATACAAAAACGTAATCTTTTCTTGTAATAGTGTTTAGATTATATAAAAACAATCAAATAACACAAGCAATCAATGTAAAAAATGTAGTAATTTGATTTTCATGGTTAATTTAAACAGATTTCAGAACTTTTAATAGATTTGACAAAAGTTCCTTGTGTGTCAATGTTTGTCTTTTTCCATCATGACTCTTTCTAGAAAATGAAAACAGTTTTTGTTCGAGAACATTCTGCTTTAGAACATTTTTACGGTACCGGAGCTGGGCTTTTAAAGCATTGACTCCTTTATTCTCAATTTACACTCGCGGGCTGATTTCCATAAACCATAGAACATAATGTCATCACTCTGTTTTTCCAGTTGTGTTTGTTTTCTTCTCTTTTTTTCAGCTCTTTTTCGGAACTCTTCTTCTTGTTTATCCTCTCTCTGTCGTTGAATTTCTCCTTTTCTTTTTGAGAGTAAATCTCTTTCAGTGGATACGGATTTTCTAGCTTCCGAAATAAGGTCTTCCATGTCCTCTTTGTTTCTTATTATCCATGTGGATGTCTTGTTCATTAGGAAAAGTGTGTAAGCCTCAAGAGCTAGAGCTGATATATTAGGTTTAGCTCTTAAAATTTGGTCCATGTACGCGAACAGTCGCTCGGAATAAGAATTATGTTTGTCCACACTCTTGGTAGCCAGTGAGAGCTCCTCAGTGAAAGTTTCATATTCACCATCTGGCATGTGGTCTTTATAGACATGCAGTACTACTTTCCGGATCGCTGGTAACAAGACACGTAGAATGATTTCAACATTAGTATCATAATTAGACTCTTTGGTCAGGAATTCAAAAACTCTTTCGCCATTAAAGTCTATTCCTGTTAAAGCTGGAAAGATTCCCTTAATAAAATCAGCTAAATTTTCAGTTACATCCGCCAAATAAGTTGATAGATGGAGATAATTTTGTGTCATGTCTTCAATTAAAGTATCCTTGTTCTCGAGAAAATTTCAAAGGGGTGTTGTAATCATCTTTGAAATCAATCCCAGGGCTTTCAGTCAGGCAACATAAAAAGAAACTCTAAGATCTGAGAGAACAGACTTCAGAAGTTTTTTGTTTTCAATATCTGATTTCTCCAGAAATTCAGTCATGTAAGGATGTAGAAAGTAAAGGCATGCAGCATTTTGAAATAAAATGTTGAATCTGTGACCCTTAAATGGTTGCAGAGGAAGTGAGATCATTCTGTTTTCAGTAAGAAATGGCTGCATGTATGTTCGGAAGGCCCCATAACACCCACACTTTTCATCACCTCTTCTTGCAAAAGCCTTGCATGCACTTCTTATTAAGCGAAAACAACCTGATTCATCAATTTTAGAGAAATTCTTATCAAAAATTGGTGGGTTTCCATCGAAATTCCCTTTTTCTGCTTCACAAAATCCCTTCTGGGCCGCATTCGCCATATGCACCAGGCCATGAATACCGCAGAAGAAATTGTTCAGTCTGCTAACTGTTTCTTTTTCAACATCATCCAATGCGTGGTAATCTCCCCGTATATGTGGTAGCAGTTATTCTCTGTAACTTTCTAATAGCTCATTAAACTTTAATTCTGTAGCGGCACGATCACTCATCGTATCTTGGATATTGCAGATAATTTTGTTTCCAACATTCTTCTGGGTTTCCTCGTTGTTGTTAGAAATATCCTGTAAAATTTCTTTAAATGTGTCCAGTGTGTTTCGTGCTGATTTTGTGGCCATTTCACGAAGTCCTAATGCAAAATAATTACCTTCTTCATCACGAACAGAAAACCCACCATATTTAATGCCAAACTTCGATGTCTCATCAGTGTGCAAGGTTGTGTTGATTTTTTCTGACAGTTCTTCTTGTAGTTGTTTTTTGGCTAGACAGAGTCTTTGGATATTCATATTAACAACTGTTGATGGAGAAGGTAGTCGGTCAGGTTCTTTTCCTGCTAACTTCAAACAGGCCTCTATGGTTGGTCCTAAATCAAAATATGAACGCATATGTAAAATGTACATTTACTTTATGTTGGTGCATACATCAAGTAAACAAATCAAAATTAAAAAAAAACAAAAAACTTACCAATTTTAGTTGATGGGACATTGTGTTCGAGAAGAGAGTACACACACAAATGGAGTTATGGAGTGAATGCTTTCTCTTTCTTGTCAAATAGATTGATGACTATGGTGTGAGTGAAGTCATGCAGCTGCTCCATGAGATAGGAAATTTCATCATCTTTTTCCTTAAGGGTATGCTGAAGCTCATTGACAGTGACTGCTCAGCTTCGTTGACGGCGTCAGATTTCTTTAATGAATTTCAAAACATGTGTGGGGTTATTCTAAAAGCGCTCCTTAGCGCGGGGGTTTATGAAGATACTATGAATATTAATTTGAAGAGGATTAAATTCTGAATCGATCTAATGTTGTAACACATCTATGTAACCTGTTCTAGAAAAGGGTGAAAATTTTGTCTGAAAACTACTTACTTTATGCAGTCTTCTATCATGGTAATATTTGCATCTGTAATGAATTACTTGGTATCATTTTGTTCTGTAAAATCTCCAGCGTCTGTTTTTATAAAAGAAAATTCTCACGCACCTTTGTTGTCCTGGAAACAGCGGAATGAAAAAGCGCGACAATTACTACCTACTACATTTCAGGTGTAAGTTTTGCATTCAACCGTATTTTTCATTTGATGTAAATATAATTATAAGAGAGGTAAATAAAATTAATAAAATATATTTAACAAAGTTTAATAATTTTTTTCACATCTTTATTCTTGAAATAATCATTGAGAGCGAAAAAGCAGTAAAATTTGGGGTTTGAAAAAGCAATGTTTTGGTAAGAGTCACATAGCGTTACGTAATGACGTGACTTGACTTGTGGATGCTATTATTAAGGTCTTCCGTTTCCAACGGAAGACCTTATTGTTTTCGTTCGGTTTCTTTTTCTCTATTATTATTAGGGTCTTCCGTCTTCAGCGGAAGACCCTTCTATTATTCTTCGGTTTCTTTTTTACCCTTTATTATTTTTCTTCTTTTTTCTTCTTACAAAATTTGTGCAGAGGATTTCTCGGAGATGGCTCGACCGATTTTATCCAAATTTTCATGGTTGATGCATTGACATCTGAAGTTAATTCCGGCACGTCCTTTTTTGGACATTCCTTTTCAGTCGAGAGTTATCGCCCTTTGATCGAAATTTAGAGGACCTCCGTGTCTGTTGCGTTACTCAAAAACGGCTTCAGCTAGAAAGCTGAAAATTTCAGGGATGATAGAGGACATGTTGCCATGTTGCACCTGGGTCATGATATTTTCCGGAAGTGCCTAGTATGGAGGCTCGGTAGGGGTCAAAATTTAGGACTCGAATCATGACTGATTTTTTAAGACATTTTGCATCAAATCTTTTAAAGTATAATTATTTTGTTATAACATATTGAACAAAATTTGTGCAGAATGACAAGATCCTTAAAATAATATCAATGAAAAAGTGCTGACTGATCACATTACGGACCAAAAGGGGCTAAAAGTCTTTTTTCGATAACTCTTAAATGATCAATATTTTGTTATACAATATTGAAGCAAAAATATTCATCTTAACAATCTACAACTGTATATTATGATTTTAATTTCATAT